>NC_089324.1:10006834-10306834 GCF_036669915.1 Pocillopora verrucosa | reverse complement strand
ATCTGCCTCGCTATTCTTTAAACTTTGATTCCGGGCTTCAGGCTCGTTAAGGTACCGGGAATTATAAAAACAGGCCCCAGTCACGTTAATCGCTACCGTAAATAGACTCACCTTACATCTCACTTGACGACTGCATGGAGTGAGAAATGTTAAGTCATATCTTGCAGCGTAGTCTAGGTATTCTTTTGGTGTTTTGTCATGATAATATCCACTGAAAATATCCTCAATGAAATTCACGCCTTCTTGAAAAGTAACCTTCCAGTAATTTCCTTCCTCTGACGACTGAAACATTTCTGTTGCATCATCTATGCTCCATTCCTCTTTCTCAATGTCCTCTGTAACGGATAACAATGCTTCTTTAGGCAAAACTTTTAAACCAACCAAAGATCATTACTCAGGTAAAAATCCCTGAATTTCATGGTCATTAATGTAGTAGGAAACGAACATTTTGTGTTAAGTTAAATATAAAGTAAGGAGGAATAAAGGGTGTTATAACGTATAAACAGGTACAAATTGAGGAATTTAATCGACGTTTAAGTATCGTTGTGACATCACGGTCAAGGTCACTGAGCAAAAAATGTTGATGTTATAAAGAAATGAAAAAAAATTAACATGACAATAATAACAACACTCGTGCTACTTGAATGTTAACCCCATACTGGCAAAAGGTATTCATAAAATATTGCCACATCCACGAGGCATAATGGTTATTGTTCTGTGAATTTTTGTAAGCCACAGAAACAGCAAAATCTTTTTGCTAATGGTGCACCAATGATAGCAAACTGTCCGTTGATTCGTGTAATTATAACGTGCCTAGGAGGCTATCTGATTTATCGTTCCACAATATGATGACTGCAATATCATTAATATAGTAATTAGTATTTTGTAGTGAAAGTTCCTTTTGACCTGAGCTTCCAGGGGTCAGGTGTTACCTTTACTGAGCCCACCAATAGTAGCTAGGCCAAAATGACACCACATGTCAGCTTCTAACTGGTTGCTTGAATCCTTTTTAGCTTTCAGATTCCGCAGCGATTCCAACGTGGCGTCTTTGAGTTTTGATAAATAGCCTGAGTCACTCGCACATTCCTATTCAAAGGAAGATACATGAAGAAGTTAAACATCATCTAACTATTTCACTGGATATCACTGACCTTTGACAAAGACAAAGTGCATAACAAACTTGGCGTGTTGTTCTTTATTCAGATATGCGCACGCCCTATGAGATGTTGTCACAGTTGCACGAGTAACCTATGAATAATTTACATAAAGGTGCGGCCAATAATGTTACTGGCTTTGGTTCGGTCCACTATGAAATGAATAAAGATTCGTAAGAGGGTAAAAAACTCAAAATACAATACTTGGGGTTCAATTTGCTGAGGACGCTCTTCTTTATCCCAGTTTAACTTTCAAAGTGCAAAGAAGTATACAATAACTTATACCAAAGAGTGAAAAAGCGATAAGTGAGTTGGAAAACAGGCTTATATTGCAGCCATGAGAAATTACGCGTTACCTTTAGTTGCTAACCACGACCCAATTTCGTTCCATTTAAATTGTCAAAGAATAAGTAGTACCCACTTGTTTAGACCTTAAATTATAATGTGCGCAGCGCGCCCAGCGGCAGCCCCATAATTATACGAAATAGTAGTAACTTATCAAGCCGAAAAAATTGGACTTATGACCGTGCGGGCATCCGTAGAGGGTGCTACTATTAGCATGCGCGGCCAACTGCACTGCGGGCTCTATCTTAGCTATTACATGATGGAAGGAAGAAGATAATGCGCTGGCGCGATTGCGTGCGTAGCTTGGATGCCCCATCAGTGTGCGCCAGGAGACACCACCAGATGACAATGAAGGGCGCATGCCTGAGATCCGAGCTTTAGTGCAGTGAACCGCGAGCACACGGTTAGATATTACACGAGGGCTTCACGTGGGATAGAAGCTTTGAAGCCGCGTTTTGAGCGGGAAAATGTAGTTGAACAGTAATTCTCAGTATTTTGCACTTTCTAATCAATTCGCAAAGCAACAATACCGGCAGAGGCAAACTGTTTTGTCAACCGGAGGAAATTGCTATAGTTCAAGTTCGTGGAGAGAGGGTTTGAATGAAAATAGGCCGGAAAGAAAGAGACAGAGCAACCAAACAAAGCAAGAAGTAATAGGCGTAAAGCGAGTCGAAAAAAACGCTCAAGAAAGTTGGAAAGGTCACCAAAATAGGCAGAATGCGACGAGAGGGACGCGTAAGAGAAAGAGAAAAGGCGTCGAAGATGTGTTGTTTTACCCTAAGAACGAAGTAATGGCCTTTCCCAAAATTGAAATAAAATGAGATTGAGTCAGCAATGTTGTTTGCATTAAGTCTGACGCGGTAAAAATTTGATTTTGACAATATTGTCAGGCGAGAACCCGTCAAACATCAGAGAATTTAATTACAGACCGCAAATGTGTGGTGCGAACAAACTCACGGATAACATGGAGTTAGTTCTATCACGGGATGAGTACTTTTCAGCGCCATGCTTTCATGCTGTATACTCGATTCGTTCGAACTTCAGGAAATGGTTTGTCTCACAAAACATGGAGCCACTTTCTCTTCGCTCAACATCTCAAGGCGTATTTAATGCACGGGTATTGATGAACATGCTTGCGATACGATAATTTTTTCTTAATGCTGGATGTCATGATATTGGTAAGCCTCCATTTCCGACCAGCGATCATCATATTAGTACCTTGGTCACTGCATATAAAATGTAAGCATTTATCACTATTCACGTGTGATATGATTAAGTGTAGTGTTCTTCTTGCTTCTGAATAAAACTTGTGTGTCTTACAATCTACGCCTCCTGTTCTTAAAACAAGAACCACAACAACTGAAGAATCAATCTCTGAAATTAATAGTCATCACATTTTGCAAGAAGCGTCCGAGCTGTGATCATGTAATTAAACGAGGTCTTGGCAATTTGAGCTCACACGCACGCCATTAAGCACATGTTTAAAAAAAAACTTTACGCTATTGACATTGCTGATCCTAGCAGTATGCAGGATGCGTTTCATATGAACTTCGTAATAAACCCCGCTCACCGAAGAGTGTCTGTGGCTCAGTGTTAGAGCATCGGAGCGCAAATCCGAAGGTCTGAGGTTCGATTCCTCATGGGAACTCAGAATTTTTTTCTTTGTCCCACGTTAGTGACATGACGAAAAAACATCTTTCTTAATTCTTCACCGAGCTCAAAACTTACCATCCCTACTATTTCTATCCATAAAACATAACGCTATCGACATTGCTGATCCTAGCAGTATCCAGGTTGCGTGTCATATCAACTTCGTAATAGATCTCGCTCACCGAAGAGTCTCTGTGGCTCAGTGGTAGAGCATCGGAAATCAAATCCGAAGGTCTTAGCTTCGCCGAGATCGAAACTTACCATCTCTACTATTTCTATCTAAAAAACATTACGCTATCGACATTGCTGATCCCAGCTGTATGCAGGACGTTTGTCATGTGAACTTCGTAATAAACCTCGCTCACTGAAGAGTCTTTGTGGCTCAGTGGTAGAGCATCGGAAATCAAATCCGAAGGTCTTAGCTTCTATTCCTCGTGGGGACTCAGAATTTTTCTTTGTCCCTCGCTCGTGATAAGACGAAAAACATCTTTCTTAATTCTTCACCGAGCTCAAAACTTACCATCTCTACTATTTCTATCTATAAAACATTACGCTATCGACATTGCTGATCCTAGCAGTATGCAGGATGCGTGTCATATCAACTTCGTAATAGATCTCGCTCACCGAATAGTCTCTGTGGCTCAGTGCTAAAGCATCGGGGCGCAGATCCGGAGGTCTGAGGTTCGATTCCTCGTGGGGACTCAGGATTTTTTTTCCTTTGTCCCACGCTCGTGACAAGACGAAAAAACATCTTTCTTAATTCTTCACCGAGCTCAAAACTTACTATCTCTACAACTTCTATTTAAATGATTGTTGTTTACAGTTTTCGAATTAAAGAGCAGTTTTTGAGAGTCCGTTTCTGTAACCTTCCTGGATATTATCTGTTGAACTCACTGCGGTATCTCGGAATTTCATAGGTGATTATGAACGATAAACTCGTATTGGCACCATAATATCGGGAAGATTTTTTTATTACATAAACTGCGGTGTTATACAGGGATTTCCGGCCGTGAGAAAAGCCGTAACAACACACGTGAAAAAATATCGTACCTGCAAACAGTCAGAGAGCACGAGGTTAAAGGCCAAAACATTCCTGGTTATTTCCACAATCATTTATGTTTAGTTTTATTGATGTTAAACAGACTTAAGGAAATAACACTGTTTAAAGTATAGCTTCCTCTGATTATTGAGGGTAAGCTACATTATTTTGCTTCATTGTTTTTTTCCACCTGTTGAAAAATCCTTAATTCATCAAGGCACATACATTATGAATGTTTTCTTCTTACACACAGGCTACATGCACAATCTTATTCCAGACGCGTGCTAATAAGCTAATTTATAGCAGTGTCTTCTCACGCCTATCGTTATTTGGAACTAAAAGGAATGCAAATACGAACACTTAAAATTAAGAAACGTACCTCTATCACAGCTTTTAAAAAAGTTTGCATCTTCATCTACTACCGAACCACACGCGGAGCAAAACATCGTGAGCTCGAATCAAAGTGCTCTGTGAGCAAACTCGTGAATTGACTGATGACTTACATGGTTTTTTGGATTATGTTTAATGTTATCTGGTTTAGGGAATTTTGTGATTGATTGTCATATTTAGAGTACGAGTAGTAGTTCACTGTTCGCTAATGTAGCAAAGAAACAAAGTAACATTGGGATAAGGAGGCATTGCAATTGAAATGATCATGCTATTACATTTGACAAGGGTGGATGATGTCGTGTTTTAAACATATATCATTTTTGTTTCTGGTTCAAAAGAAAAGGTTGGAAGTAAATGTGGGTGAAAAGTGAAATTTACTGTCTATTATGGTAAATATTGGAAAATCAACGCAATACTGTCTTAATGAAAACACTAATGATTCCCTCTTTATTAAATGAGACAAACGGGAACGAGGTTTGAGGGATATAACTAAGCCCAGATTGTCACCGTCATTTTGGATTTCCGCCTGGATAAATTTTGGTCACGTGCTAGGCAACGTATAAACGAGAACAAGATAGAATTTCATTTCAGGCCTATTTTTTTATTAATTTTGTGTTTAACTTTGGCATTTTTGTACGTAATATTTATTTTGAATCTTCAAATTGTCTTGAAACTTAAACGAAAATTGTTCTTTAAAAATTCACTGAAAATCGGTAGCCAAAATTATTTACAAAGGTCGCCATTTCGTTTGTTTACTGTTACACGACGTACCAATAGAGTGCAACTAACAACCGCTGACCAACTCGTTTTTTCTGTTTTGCCGTTAGTAAATTTTGTTTTGCCGTGAGTTAATTTTGTTTTGCCGTAAGTAAATTTTGTAGTACCTTGACTTTTTGTTTTGCCGTGACAGTTGTGGGCCACCGCATTAACAAGGCACCCTTTAAGGAGGAAGGGTAGAGTAAAATTGGTTTTAAGACCGCATATTACACCTGGCTACATAATTATGTAGATAATTGCTTAAAAAAATACCTATTGTAGCAGTATTAAGAAGAATAGTCATGAAGGTAATATGCTTCTGCTTTATTTTATTGTAGGGGGTTTCTTTTAATGTAACATTTATCTATCCTTTAATTTTATCCTTAACCTGCCTGCAACTGATTAAATTTCATGTTTTAATTTAAGTGTGAGAAGGTAAAACAGAAGTGTTATAGAGTTCTCTTTCCAGATTGAATTCAGATGAGAACATCAGTAAACTAGTTAATGTCATATGCTTCTCCTGAATCTTTAATTTTATAACCCTGGTTTTTTCCCACAAAGCCTCTTTAATATCTCTTTGTGCTAGCCAATGAATAAAATCTCAGTGAATAGGTATGCCATATTTTAGTAGTTTTTTAAATTCCATCCATAAGTTTGTGGTATTTACTATTTTAAAATTCATAAATGGCATTTCCTTTTCATCCTTGTAAAGAGTTATTACACATTTCTTTAACAAAAATCTGAATCATGAAGTCAACTTAATTTCAATAAGTTTGAAACTTCATTCTACATAAGAACACTTTACTGAAGCATAATGGTATATATATTTAATTGCTGTCTTTCTGGTACATATATGTCTTAAAATGGGGATTTCATTATGTTGTAAAGATTAAAATATTCTTATGCTTTCAAATGTAACTAAAAATGTGATGAGAAACTGATGCTATGATTTAAATGAAACTTTTTGGTGTGGCTGTTTTTCTTTGTCGATGTTAGTAACTTTTTTGCGCTAAAAATTGTATACAAAAATTTTTATGTACACGAGACACCCTCCAAGGTGGGAGAGTAGAAGACTATAGATTGATGTTTACTAGGCACTTGCACTTACTGCAATCATATATTCAAGCCATAATCTACTTATATTAAACTGATTACATGATGTCTTTAACCATTTACACCCAAAAATCAGTATGCATATTCTCCTTACTGTTCTCTACATATTACTTTATTTGTTGGCAAGGAGAATTTGTTTAACAATCAAGAGGTTCTTCTGTTGATTATCATTTCCATTATTCTCGTAACCTTTATGTTTGATTCAGGGGTGATGTTGAAAGGAGGAATTAGATGCTAGTCACTCTCAGGGATTAAAGGGTTAATAACTGTACACATTTTATATGCTCTTTGCATTTGTTGGCAACAGTAGTTCAGATTGTCAGGAAAGCAAACAAACAAATGAACAGAAAACAGTGAAGTGAGAGAAACTGTGAACTTAACCGTATGACAGAAAAAAAATCACAGAATTCATCAGAAGGGAAACTTAAATTGTGCTAGTTAATATCCTCTATTGCTCTTCATGTTTTTGATCAAATAAAATTTCATCAGTTTTAGGGTTTGCTTGCAATGTGTCAAATTACCAGAGAGAGTGGACCTGATTCTTCTCGGATGTCAGCTGGTAAAGATAGGTACTACAAATAGATGTCCATAAGAAAAAGAACACATTATCAAAAAAATCACACTGAATTGGTGGCATTATTGATTTGTGGTATTTAGAATGACAGAGGCAGGAAAACACATTGAGCTTTTTCCTATTCACCAGTAAGTTAATTGGATTTTGGATTCTACATTCAAACTGGGTGAGATTAAATTTATTCACATCATGCTTCATTGGGGTTTGTTTTACGTGGAAAGGTAATTCTTATTATAGCTTCACAGATGTTTTTGCCGCTGTCGCAATTAACTTTCATAACAAAGCTTCATTTCACATGACATGTTTCAAGAACTTTTTCCTTTCCTCTTCAATATCATTTACTATTTCTGGAGCACAATTAAAGGAAGCAGGTTATTAAAAAAACATTGATTCAGGTAATTATTTGAATATGTGAGTAACATTTGATGTTTTCATATGTAACAGGACAATCAAGCTGAAGACAGCCTCAAAAAGAAGTGAACTCCACTGTAACGATTACGTGTCTAATTTGGAAACTTGAGCACTTGGTAAATACACCTTGGCTTGCAATTCTGACGGTTACAGTTTGCTGAGGTAATTAAAATGTCAGTCCCCATGCAGGAACCTTCTTGATGACCTGTAACTTTAGAAAAATGCATTTGTGCTGGTAGAACTATTGTAAGTACAGTACCACCTAGTGACAAAAATTAATGATTTCCTGTAAGAATGAATCCTGATGTTTGGGAGAAGTTATGGTGGCAATTGACCCATTTTTGTGAGGTTGCATAGGGTCTAATGATTGCAATGTATATCTTTTAGCTTTCAGACTTTTACCTTTATATTAATTGTAACTGTTTACCATCTCTATTTCTCTGTACCCTAAGCCCTCAAAAGTTGAAGCAGGTGAGTCAATAACCTGACTTCCTTTGTTTGGAATTGTGTGACTATATAATTTTGCAGTATAAGCTACCACATTGTAACATAATATTTATTATTTAGATTGCATTTAATACTCTTGCTCAACCTTTCATTAATGCATGGTGTTTCTTGTCAATGCTCATACCCAAACTAAACATTGATAACAGGAATTGGTCATAAGATAAGTGAGTTTTAAAGAGTGGGATTCTGGAAAAGCAAAGATCCTCCATTCATTAGGACTGAAATTAATGGGGGCCCTCCTATTTTAATTCATGTTTTACTCTGACCTCCTTACTCCCCTGTAATGTTTAGGGCACTTTGATGAAGAGAACATTTTTGGTATTTTGACACATGAAAGTTAAATTTATTTGTGTCCACTTAATGCATGCATAAAGGAAGAATGTAAATGCCTTAGCTTTATAGATTAAAAAATTGAAGTAAGAGAGTTGTGCAAATCTGGATATTTATTCAAATAACATAGTGACTAGTGACTAGTGACTCCAGCATTCACTCTCACTTTCCACCGAGTTTGTGGAAAGATGATAACCCCAGTATTTCTTTATATGAAGAAAGGAAAGCCTTCCCTCTTATCATAGATAGTTCTTTTGTGCATGATCAGTACAAATCTGGTCTAATTTGTATATGAAGGTGATTGCTCCAGGTAGGCTAGCCTTATAAATTAGTTCTGGAAATTTCTTGAACCTGTTGTGGTATGAATGCGTGACTAAATTTAACCTCACTAACCTAAACTGAATAAATAGAAACTCGAAATTTACTTGTTGTCCTTTTGAGGTGTGCATTACAATTTCAAAGTCATCACCAAGCTTGAACAACAGGTTTATAGGAAATCTGCATATCCATGTGTTTTCAATGTATAAAACCGGGGTGATGGCAACTTAGAATGACTTTACTATGTGCCATACAGGTACAGGCAGGTGTTGTAAGAAAGTTTGCTTAGCTTTTACATTAGTACACACTTCATTTTCTAAGAATTTTGTTTATCTGGCCTATGCTGAATTCTAATTTTTCAACCAAATTTCCTTTTCTTTTGAATATTCTCAGATCTCCTAGTATCAGTTAATATTCATGTAATTAAAACAATTGTATGAAAACTTGCAGATATATGGCATATTATTTTTCCTCCAATCCTCCTAACATTTTATCATGAGTAGGGATTGGTATTGGCTATAAAAGTATAATCAAATTAAAGTTTTGTGCACAGCCTATGCATCAAACTTATGTAATGAAATATTGTATCCTTCTTAAAACTAGTTTATAATAATGAGTTACCAGGCACAACTATGGCTTTCACAATGATAGTTTCCGGGTTTGAACAAGGTCACTGCCTACTAAAATTCTTAGTTCCTTTGCCCTGACAGCTCAACCTTATCAAAACATTGGAAACAGGAGCAATTAGCAAAGTAATGATACAGACGAGAGTCTATTCCCACATACACCCTTCTCAATCCAGTAAGCTTATTATGGACATGGCATTTCAAACGTGGTGTATATGCCACAAATTTTCCATTTCCCTGACTAATTTTTATTTTGTAATGGTGTTTAAAAGTTGTGGAAAATTGTTGGGTTACAATATGATACAAAGACTTGCCAATAGATAGTCAAATGAAAACTATTTACACATCAATAAAATTTATTGTTGCGTCTCATCTTAACATGTTGCAACAACTTCACCTTCCAGCAAATTCAGTTATTTAAAAACGTGAGAAAATACCACCCAAAAATTTTCAACCTATTTAATATGGCCAATAACAACATCAACTGAACTTTTAAACGAAAGAGAAAACTTGCTTGATGTTTGGATTGATTTTTGTGATGTAAAATGAAATCCAGGTATTATCTCAAGTTTTCTAAAAGACACCCAAATTATATGCAGTTACAGCAGGTAACCGAACTAAATAACAGAAAAAATCTCGAAAAGACGCCGTGCATTTCCAGCCAGAGGACAATCTTGAAACAAGAGTATCAAAATGAGAAAAATGTTTAAAAAAACTACAGGTTCTGAAACGACTTGAAAATTGCTTTTCTTTTTAATTTTCTATGCTAAACAGAGGAAGTTGAAACGTTGGGGGAAAATGGTGGGGCAAACAGTCATACCTGGTAACTTCAAGAGAGGATATAGGAGAAGCCCATACGATTCTAGCGTATTGTTTTATTGACTCACCGTTCCTCCTTCCTGTATACTCTTCAATCGACCAGTGATGTATTAACGCGAAGTAGTTTACAGTCGTTTCTTTCAATTTGGTTCATTTTCCCAAACCGGAACTATGAGTAACACTTAATAAAATATAATTTCAACTGATGCTGACATCATACACTTCATCTGAAGAAGAAAACATTCCCAATCTTCGAAAATTTGCTCAAAACATCAGAAACAACAACGAAAGTCCTAGGCTATTTGAAGAACCACTGACTAGCATGCGTGTTGATCGCCTTGCAAGTTGTGAGGGCATCGTTCCCAGGTTGCAGACCTTGTCAATTCTTCTCCCCCTCCCAACCACCTGGACTGGTTCCTAAATCCCCTTAAAGAAACTCTTCTAAAGCCAGTGATAAAGAGTCTCGTTACAGTTTTTGTTCAGTATAATAAAGGGCTCGAAAATAAGCTAACAAGAGCTCCGCTTTTAGGCTTGGCTAAATCTATACATAATATAATTTCAAACCTGTAAGCTGGACTCTCTTGAAGACTGTAGTCGAAACTGCACCTGCGAGTTAGGGAAGACTCGCTCCAGGTTCAGTTTACAGTTCTCGGAAACATTCCAACCGTCGATAAAACAGCAGACTGTATAGCTGTTGTTCTTCAAGCCCCTGAGTCGTGCTAAAGCCTGAAAATGATGAGCTCATTTGTACACTTTTTAATAAAAGAAAGGGGATTTGAGGTGGTTGTCAAATGTTACACTATTCATATTTTGCACCTGCAGTCATCTTAAATATCTGCCAACACAGATATACATAGTAGATGTAGCAATAGATTAAAGAAAATAATAGCAAAGGGGGAAAAGAGAAAAAAAACGCACACGCATTGTTAAACCTTGAGGAAAATCCTCTCGGGCACTCAGATAGAAGAAATAAAGTGACTTGGTTCGAAAGCCGAATAATCCCATAATGAAGGTACGTAGTGAAATTTGTACTGCTCTGCGTAAAACCTGCTTTAAAAGCAATATATATATAAGTCTTCACCATGGCTTGCAAAAGATGAATCTCTATAAAACATCCACTTTCCTTTCTTCTTAAAATGACACACCATTATAGGTTGTCAAGCTTATGAGAGATTTTTGGAAGTTGCTATTGAGTAAAGTCTGTCATTTCTTGGAGCACGTGCAACAATTAAGAAGGAAACAGTTGTTCATCTCTTAACTTTTGACCTTGAGCATGTGCAAAAATATCTGGAACACGTACAAATAACACAATTGCACCTCCGGTAATGGTATTGCGAGAAAAATAATAACGACATTGTCGTAATAAACAAAATTGGTTAAAGCTAACAAAAAAGACACAAAGATGAGAATTTTCTACCCTGCGTAGCTGGCAATTTTTTTGCACTTTATCTGAGGAGTTGAGTGGCACACTTATGATGGTGAGAGGCTTGGAAGGTTGCCTTCACTTCTTCGGGCGAAAAAAAAATTACGCAGGTTAAAGAGCGACTCAAAACTTATTGACTGAGGGGAAACAAACATTTATCCAAACTACCTACCACTCTGCGTTTGATAAGCAACTTAACGTGATCCCTTTGTTGCTTGGTTCCCTGAATAATATGAACCTTTCCTCTTATACGGGTCACTTCTGCCCCTGTTTCTTTGCTTATCTCGAGAAGATTAGCTTCGTGCCTTCCTATCACCGAACCGTAATATTCGGTTGGAATCTCCACTTTCTGCCACCTGGTTAGCTTTATTTCCTCCTGTGAAGGAAAATCTAAATTAAATCGTAAATCTAAATTAGACAGCATTCGTGGACACTCTGTAACGTTCGAATGAACGAAACGAGTTTAATTATGTTCATAATCACCTGCGTTCATTAAAGAATTCATACGATGTAGTTACCTTTTAAACATCTAATCTGGAAAGTATATAGGCTATAGAAACTAATCTGGAACTAAACGGTATGGTATCCAGAATGTTTGTTTGGTTTTTTAATTTTTGTTACCGCATCGTTTATAAGTAAAACATCAACTCACCACTTTTTCTAAGATTAGTCTTTTTGCAGTTTCTCTCTGCTGGTCATTTCCACTGACAGTAAATCCTTCTTCTTCTCTATATCTGGATGTAATTATTGCTCCGGATCTCTGTCTTATACTATTCAACACGCTTCCATCCCTTCCAATGACACGACTCTTAAATTCTTCGGCTACTGGTACATATTCACTATCCATTTCCAGCCTCTCTCCTCTTGCGTTTCAATTGATCAACTGAAAACCAGAAAATTTCTAATCAGCTGACAATTTCTATAGCCTCAAGCAATGGAAGGTTTATTCGCGACAAATCAAAAAGTAATTAAACAACAAACAAATAAAAACGAATAACTAAGCTCTCCAATCGTGATTCCTGAGCGCCATAATCCTTTTACTAATTTTCTAACTTTTCCAGCCATGGTTTATTTTGATTTGACATAGACTAATAAGTAAATTATTACGTTGACGGTCTCCCGCGAAGGTCAATTCTGATCCAGCCATAAAACTGGGGGGAAATCCATAACAGACAGAAACTACCTATCTAATGCAGCATAAGAACAACAAGTCATGGCAATGTCTTCATCAAGAGATCTAAAAACATATCCTAGCATCCTTGATCGTGTACTCTGATCGTCATGGCGAGACTAGCCCTGGGAAGGACGTTTTGATTAGTAGTGATATTCTCACAATCAATCATTATCCTTTTGATAGCATCAGTATGAGTGAGACATGGCTAGAAAACAACTAACAAGTACCTGACCGTATGTCTCAATATCTGGATACGAGAATGTATTTCAAACCGAGATCAGAGAGAAGCAGGCGGCGGACATCAAGTTCAAGCGTCTTCAGGACATTAAGAAACTAAAGCCAGACATAAAGTGAGATCCCTGGGCTAAGTAACAACAGAGGTTTTGAACAAATACTGCTAAAGAGTTTTAAAACTATGCTAGATCATCTCTCTGTTCACTGAGATGGACTACTTGTGATAACAGTTTTCAACAAATACTGCTAGAGAGTTTTAAAACTATGCTAGATCATCTCTCTGTTCACTGAGATGGACTACTTGTGATAACAGGTGATTTCGATATTGATGTGCCTAACTCAGACGCGACATTACCTATGCAATACACTGATATTCTCTGCATACACGATCTACCGCCGGTAGTCACTCTAAGTCAACACGAATCACAGCCAAGTCGAAAAATCCAATTGATCACTTTATTACTAACTATGTAAACAGACTGACAAACACAGATGTGCTACCGCGACCACTGATTAGCAATTACTATGTACCGTACGTCTGCGGGAACGCACGATTCAACCGATTTGGACTGTGATACAGGTACATCAGGAATGAACGACGCTTCTCTGAATAGACTGAATATGCCTTTATTGAGGATGACAAAGGCCTACCAATGAGTGCAATATACGGTGTTCATGACCCAGATGAGAAATTAGAAATGTTCGACACAATGCTGTTTGACTGCATGGAAAGACATGTTCCTTTGAAGGGTACTAAGATAATCCGTCCTCTTACGTTATGGCTAAAATATAAGAACATACGCTTTTTTTCTGTTCTAGAAAGATGCAGCTATACATTGGGTAGGACATGCCCTTAGAAGAAAGTCTGAAGCTTCTTAATGGCCAACACGGTATCAAAGAAGATAATTTTCTTCGCTTACTTAGTGTTATAAGACAATGGTCAAGGACCCCTCAGAATGTTTTTTATTCGCAAATGATTTCCGACCCTGTCACTGTTTCAAACTTAAGTTTACATCTGCACCTTTAAATAGTCTAAAAATTATTTTTAATCGTGTTATTGATACATGGAATTATTTGCCAAAATAGATCGTTGAGGTGGACAATTTAACATTTATAGGAATAGACTCAAATACCATCTTACGGGCGCTTTTTGCGAACATTTAGTTACCTTAAGGTTCGACGTATTTCTTATTTCAAAACAGATACAAATTTTTTTATTACTTTTACGAGGAGATAAACCAGAAAGCTATAACTTCTTTTATCTCCTTTTCGCTTTTTGGTTTAATTGTGAATAAACAATAGTTATTATCATTGTTATTACTATTATTATCATTATTATTATTATTATTATTATTATTATTATTATTATCATCATTGTCCATAAAGTTCGCTTAGATTTAAAAATGAACTATAAACGCGGAAAAAATATATTCAAAAAGTAAAATCAAACGTTTTCCACGTTAGGTCATCATCATCATCATAATCGTGATTCATGATGACTTAGCTGTCGAAAACGTTTGGTTTTTATCTTTTAGATATATTTTTTCCATTTAAATTGCTCTTTTTTAGTTGTTATTATTATTTTCATTATTATTATTATTATTATTATTACCATTAACAGTTCGAAAAGACATACTTCTGCCAAAGTCTTTAATAGCCTCCCTAAGGACATTAGGAACATATCAGACAGGGACTGTTCAATTAGGAGAAGGAACCATTATTTTAATACTGTTGCAAAAGATAGGCAATGATTCATTTATTCCATTATTCTATTTTTAGTAAATTACAGGACTCATATAGAAATATATTTATATACATTATCGCTTTAAGACTATCTAAATTGTATTGAAGTTATTTTTAACTAGTAGTGAACTATGACAAGTCTAGGAATTGTGTGACTTTAGATTCTGGATGAAGAGCAAGAACTCATGGTCTGGAAAACATAAACAAATCATTTTTATTATTTTCATTATCATTTATACTCAATTGGCGTAAAGCCACTTACGTCTTACAGGCAGTAACTACAAGCCAAAACTAACCAATCAATTTACACTAGGCGGACTTATAACACTCGCCTGACAACAACTCTACGCTCGACTTTGATAAGGACTTCCGTCGTTGGAGGAGGTTGTCGAAAAGTCAGTCGCTACTACCAATATGGTCCTTCTTAGAATTACCCAAACCACACGGTCAAATCATATCAAACCATTTCAAACCAGTTCAAACCCTTTAGTGTATCAAGACATGTACACTTTTAAGAATGATTTTTATCGAGTACAAACAAACGTGGTGAGTGTAAATCTTTGAATAATAATCTTGACAAGCAATGACCCAATCGAAAACAACTGTGATGTTTCAGCTGAAGTGCTAAATCGTAAGTTATAATGCTTCTCAGGTTATATCGAGCTTGAAAAGAGAATAATTCAAACAATTCTTACCGGAACTTGATTAAGCGTTCGAGAAAATTTGAGTACTTCCGGGAGGGCGAACGATATTATTCAGCTGGTTGATTCTGCAAATAACTGGAAAAGTAAACCAAAAATTGGCAAGTCAAATATTACTGCCCGTTTCAGTTGCATGAATAGGTAGCTAAAATATTGGTAAACTTACCTATTCACCGCAACTAACGAAAAATTACAAAACATGACCATAAGATTTAGTAAATCATTGCTTGATCATCTTCGATTAAAGTTAACCTGTCGATCGCTAACAAGTACAATATTTTGTTATGATTTAAGATTTTCTTAACTAGAAAAAGTCGCTCAGATGCGAGAGAAAAAAACTTCAGTGATTTACATATACGTACATTCATCACAAATAAAGCAGTTGTGAAAAGCCAATTGCGTGATCACAAATGTTATTCATGCTGCCTAATTTTTTTTTTAAATGACATCATTCAGCGACTAATGCTTTACTAATTCCATTATCATCAAGTTCGTTTAAATATGAAAATAAAAATTGTCGAAAGATCAGGCGCTTAGTAAAACTCAGAAATCATGTTTTAAATATTTTGAATGGCGATGAAGATCTGAGCGTCCATCGTTAGAGAAATGTTCTCAGTTATTCATATTTAACAACGCAAAGGAAATGCTGTTCGAATGTCAAACACATCTGTGTATATTCCTGTTTTCGTCAATGAGATTTTTTTCTCCATGGTTTTAAAATACGAATGTGAAATGATTCTAGGTAAACAATGCAAGAAGTTATCATGCCATTTCCTTATCCTTAAGTAAATTTGTAACTTACCATTGTCTCTGGTGGTGGTTTATGTTTCATTCACAAATCGTTAATTTGAAAACGGCTGAAAAAAGCTCTACGGTCGATCGGTTTTCACTATAACCTTTTGTAGCTTAGTTTGCTGGGAAACGGATTTTTCAGAACTGAGATGTTTGAGAGAATCGAGCTGTGTCGCAACCAAAGTACTTTCGTCATGGCCGATG
Organism: Pocillopora verrucosa; assembly: GCF_036669915.1. Lineage (NCBI taxonomy): Eukaryota > Metazoa > Cnidaria > Anthozoa > Scleractinia > Pocilloporidae > Pocillopora > Pocillopora verrucosa. The sequence continues at coordinate 10,290,531 of NC_089324.1, read as the reverse complement.
TTGTGCTGGATTAGACAGCAATGATGTCTGGCGATCGCAAGGCATGATGGAATTATTGCATTTTGTCAGCAGGAGACAGTTATGTCGGATTAATATTTATTCCTCGGAAACACTTCGAGCTCAGTTTCCCAGGAACAAATATTGATCCGTTATGTCCGTGCTCAGCGTGATTTTGAGTTCACCTTAAATAGTCTGTTTTATTTTCATGAACTAAGAAAAGGTCCACGCAGTGCCTTTTTTAAAGGAGTTTGCATAGATCTGTCAAAGACATCGATCATCGCCTTAGTGGGATCATTTACAATACTTCTAGCACGTTCCCCGGAAGAACCTCCATCATCCACTACAGAACTACCGCGGGCTCCGGTGAATAGGTGCATCAGGAGCTCTGACTAATTTCCGGCTTATTTTATGTGACTTTCGCTTTCGCGGTTTTTGTATTTTCTGCACTGCAGGGAAACAATGACAGAGGATAAAGATGGAAAGATGATAGATCAGATGCTGTTTGCTTTATGAACCGTTCAGGATCTACCCCAGGAAATGGAGACTTAGTTTTTCGTAAATATTTGTTTAAAACACTCAAGAATTTCTCAAGCTTATCTTACGCAGATATGTTGTCATTATTACATTGTTCACGTATTTAATTTCTTCACTGTCGACATTACATTTGTAATTGATATGTACAGATCTGCCATGAGGCTAATTAAGTAAAGAAATGTGTTACCTCTTCAATCGATTGGTGTTGCTTAAAAGAGAAAGGTTATCTGCAATTTCTGTCTCTCATCTGCACGCCAAAATTTCATGTGCCTTTGGAGGGGACATTAGAAGTTCACGACTTACCACATGTATTTCTCATGTTCTCTGCATGCTGCCAACACAAAATTAAATAGGCTGATGCAACGTATATTATCAACACTGTGAGTCGCTCTTTATGATATTTGCTGATAAAGTCTATTGGAATGCACATGTCTACGTGCCAAAGAACATACTATAAACATAGGTTAGTTAGAATTCAACAAATACATGTACGAAATGAAGTCTAATTATTTTTTAATGGTCAAATCAAGGAAGGACAATGTCCTGAATTAGTTAGGTATAGACTATATGATAAGCTTAACTTTACTCGCATTTTGATACAGCTGCATAGTATAGTTGCCCTGCTTCTGTTCAGTAATAAATCATGGAAGAATGAGGTAAGACCATCTGTGAATCCATTCGTCGATATGAGACCTGGCAAATTTATTGGCAAAATGGCCAACTAGCAAATTTGACTCGTTGAGAGTTCAAAGTTACGTGGACCGGCAAACTGAAATTAGTATAGGACATGTTCCTGATGACGCTTATACAGCGTGATATGACAAAGTACTCCCAGCGGGTACTTTATGTTTCATGGCAGACATAGCTTTTAAAAACGCATTTTACGTTTTATTCTCTGAAATTTGGCGGCTTAAATTAAGATTGACGACTGAAAAAAACAGTGAACGACTTAAATACTCAAAGACATTTAAATAACATTTCCCACTTCGTTTTCGTAAAGTTATTCTGCAATCAAGCTCGCTTCTGGAAGAAAAAATGTCAGCCTGTAGAAATCTACGATGGAGGGGTCAGCCATCCTCGACACCGCGAGCGTGTTTTTTAATCTTCGAAGTAAATTTCTTCGAATATATTTTTGACGTCGCTAAAGGGGACTGCCTTCTCTTTCACTGTTTTGTCAGAGTCCTTGTTCAATACACATAACAAAGTTCATGTTACGACATGTTAAGGAAGCAATAGTAAGCAAGTAAGTAATGTCCTAACTTAATGAAGGTGACACAAAAAACTGATAAACTAGTGGCCCAATAACTTCCGGTAAATCATTCGTTCGATTCATCTTAAATTCCATAATTCATGCTTTAGGTTACCATCTCAAACAGAGTGTCATTCTGCAATCATTCAGCCAAACAAACGTGGGTGCTTACATCCAATGCAAGGGTTTGAAATATCTTCGTGAATTTTGAAACGAGCGTAACTGAACTGAACTATGTAAAGGCTGCTAAAAAGTGGAATAGTTTTCTCTGAACCATGAATTTAGTCAAACGTAGGTAGTTTTGAGAGATGAAAAATCAACCATTAGGTCCAAATTGGGGTTGAAAATCAATCGTTTCATATTATCACTACTGCAGGTTTAGCCGGGGCCGATTTCAGATCTTAATGATTAGGACGCCACCAGCGAGTTTTGAGTACATTTTGATTATTCTTATCATCATTTAGATATGTGATCAGCAAAGCTGGGAGGTAAGTGCAATAGATTTGACTTTATGACAAATCAGTGCATATTTATTACATTTAGGTGGATACTTTCAAACAGAAGATTCAATACTCATAATAAAGAGAGAACTGTAATGGTCTTTTGTAACAAATTATAATCAATAAGTTAACCTACATCAAGTCCGCGGATAACTACTTTTCCGAAATGACACCACATGTCGGCCCTCGACCCCTTTTCCGTTTTAATTCTGCGCAGAGATTGCAAAGCATCTTTTTTTAGTCTCAACTCGTATGCCGTGATATCACTGCAACTTGACTCCTTGAGCAGAGAAAACAGAGGAAAACTTTTACCGATTTTCCCTAATGATTAAAAACTATTCACCTGAGTGGAGGTGGTTAATGGGGGAATTTACCTCACCTCTTCGAGGCTCGATAGATATCCACCACTAGCCATCGACACCGAGGCGAATAGTTGTTTTAGTATATACTTGAGGTAAAGTAACACAAAAAGATAATTATAACTCACCCATTCCTACAACAGTTACGATATTTTCGGGCGCAAATACGGCGCGAGCAAAGGATATCATGAGTTTGAGTAGCGAATCAGAGCGCCTCTTCAACACTATCCGCTCTTTTAGTATATACTAATAGTATTTAGTGGCCCTCCCTGCCATCCAAATTTCCGTTGTAACTCTAAAATGGTGAGTATCTAAATCGATGCCCATAGTGCTTTGTTCTTCTTTGTCAAAACCTATGCCGTTTAACGAATTCTTCAAGCTAGTTTTTCCAGATCGGTCCTGTCCAACCAACATCAGCACTGCTCTTCTGTCACAGATTTTTTCCTTCACTCAAGACACGGCAGTAGACTTGCAAAGGAAAAGGCCCTCTTGCAAGAGGTAGAGCGTCTGAGGTACAGAAGGTCCGAGGTTCTACTCCTGTTAGGAAAACACAGATTTTTTTTCTAAGAGCATGCCTATTTCATTTACTGAAAAACACCTTTCATCACTTACATCGCCAGGATTAAAATTTACTATCTTCATTCATATCATAATTACGCATAAGTATCACATATCGACATTTCCATTCTCGCAAGATACAGGAACATTGCCACCATGGACTTAAATGACTTAGCTTGCGACGAGTCTCCCATAGCTTAGTGGTAAAGTGTCTGAGGCACTAATTGGAAAGTCGTAGGATCGAGGCCTGTTATGAGCACTCGGAGTTTTTTCTCGGAGTACGCTAATGACATTCACTGAATAACATCTTCCCTCACTTAAATAGACAGGCTTAAAATTTACCAACTTCATTTAAATCATCATTGCGCATTAGCATCACATATCGACATTCCTATCCTCTCATTATGATGGAAGTTTGGTAGCATAAATCCATAATTAAACGGCTCAGCTAGCCACGAGCTCAATTGTAATGTATCCTGTAATGAGTACTCAGAATTTTCTTTTTGCCACGGGCTCGAGGGTTGGGGGGGGGGGGGGGATTGGAATATCTCAGTCCTCTACAAGGATTTAAACTTCAGATTTTAGTATTTGATGATTCAGGCTCTGAGCTACAGTTTTGTATTCACTAGTAAAGCACAGGAAAAGAAAATCCGAAAAACCGAGTAGCAAATGTCGTTTTATTATCAATTTATTTTTTAGTCTTTTTGTCTAGACTCATTTCGAACGAAAAATAGCCTCCTTTGCTCGATGACTGAGATTAGAACTTGCCAATCTGCTCTATCTTAAGATTATGAGTGCTTTGGACCGAAGAATTCCAAAACGTTTTCATTTATGCTAGTTATGCTGCATCGCAGAATAACTTCAATAAAGCATAATTATCCGATTGGCTTTTAATTTCGAAAACATTTCTCATCATCTTTTCAACAACAAAGCTTTGAACTTTTTTAATAAACTGTTTCCTCTTTGGGTACATAGTCTGCACCTGTTGCATTCTCTGTTGCAACACACATACAAACACACGTAAGAAACATTTTTTTAGATTCCCATTTGTAATTAGCAGACCGCCATTAAAACGTATAAAATGACATTTGCAATTGTCTCAAGCTAATTATTCTTAGTTAAGGAATCTTACGTCCTTGAATTGAAGTCTGAGAAATTTACTAGAGTTTCGATAGGAATTGAACCTGTGCCTTCTGTGTACAGGTATAAGGGTTGCATTGGTTCAGCATAAGAATCCGCTTTAAGCAAAACTACCTGTAGATTTCTTCGGTCGGATATGAACGCTTTACTATTTTACTGAAAAGAACTCCCTTCACTGATCCACTATTGTCGCAGCCTTTATGTACTACTGCAATAATGATCTTATGATCATGGTTTAAATTCCAAATAATATTTGTCGAAAGATCACGGGATCTATTCTTTAAGTACTAAATATCACAACAGAAAGGAGACGGTAGAGCGTTGTTGCCCATGATACATGCCAAATACCGCGAAGGAAATACAGCTGTGGTGTCATAAACCCAAGGGCACTTTCTTATTGACACCAATTATTGACAGTATATTCGATTGTGTTATTCAAAGCCGTGATGTTCGAGAGGATCGAGCTCTAAAGCAACCGGAGAAACTTTCGCCATCGCCGATTGCATGCCCGGATGGTAAACGATTATTTCGAACCTTGTGCCCAGGGGTTTCTCGGTCAGTTTTCAAGACGGAGGGGCCAAAAGAAACCTCCAACAGACACCTCTCTCAAACGACTACCGATTGGTATCTTTCTTGCAAGACATTTCATTAGTTTAATTGGTTCAATAAGCCCGTCAGAAAAGCGTTAATGTAACAAGCCTCAAATTCAGAGATACTTTTCAAGTTTTGTAACCTACAGCAGTATGTTTTTACGGTTAATACCTGCTGACGTATCACAAATCTATCCGGTCATAAGATATAGAGCCGCCTCCTCCTCCACTCCCACCGCTTAGACAGCAGAAGGCCAACTTCGAGTCTTTATGCCTTGTTATCATAACTGATTACGTTGGATCTCTACGTTGGAAGATACCTCTTTACCTTAAAAATGTATTTTATTGCGTGAGGTATTTTCTTTATTTATCTATCTATTCTTTTTTGTTGGTCTTTTTTTTTGGGGGGGGGGGAATCTTATTAATTAGCCTTTGCTATTAAGATGACCCTAAATCGCTCACTATCTAGGTTTATTTTCTTATTTAGAGGGAGATTTTAAAATTCTTGTCTGCCTATTTGTAATTTGTATTTGTTGTAGACTGAACTGAGTTGAAGTCGCAAGTCTCCCTACTAAAATATGACTGCTTACGATGTGATGAAAATGTGTTCGCCCAGAACATTTAATGGTTTGTTAAAAAAAATTATTAAATGAATAGAAACAAGTCAGATTATCTTTAATTATGACAAAGTACAAAATAGAACAGATTCCTCGAGACACTTATTTTGTCCATTATCAATAAATGGTAAACAGTTTATGATATCCTGCCATTATTTCAAACTTTGGCGTTTAAAATTATTTCAACAAGAATATTTAAATAGTACTCTGGGAAAATGACGTGATAAGGAAAAAGAGTAGTTTTTATTCTATTTGCTCAAAGATATGTCCTCTTACAAGATCCATATATTACCTGAGTGATGTTCCTTTCACTGTGTCCCATGGAACAAAAGGGTTTCGTTACCGAAGTCATTTAATCTCTCTAAAAAACCAAGATCTTAATCGCAGAGATCCACGAATTTTGGAAGGTAACACAAGATTTAATTATTTCCGTCCTAATTAAACCAAAACAACAACAATAAATGAAAAAGCCAACAAACATAGAAACTAAATACAACTTGCGCTTACGCTTTATTTCGTAAATTTGACTCTGAAATGAAGTGGAGGCATTTCTTTTGCTACAATTTCCTTTGTTATGTTGTGTGAACCACGCGTCCATGAGAACAGAATGGACATAAGAAACACTCCACATCTAATAGATTTCACCAAGAATAAATTACTCCACACGCAGTCTATCATCAAAGTTCGCTGGCTGCAAAAAGCTTAGATTTGGGCCAAATTATCCGTATCGATATCCCGTTTTCCTTTCGTTATAATAATCTCAATCACGGAATAGATCACGGAAGAGCGGCAGAGGAGAACCATTAGGAGGCTTGAAACGGAAAGATGTAAAATCTGGTGAGACAATTATTAAAATTTGGGCAGTGCTAGACGAGGAAATTTTCATCTATACCGTAGAGAGAATTTGATGCAAGTCTCGGAATTGAATCCGAAGAGACCCGAATAAAGGGGTACGTTGTGTAGATTCCACGAGATATCTGATATGGTTAGGTGAATACGTTTGCAGCAAGGTGTAGAAATTGACAAGTTTTAACCGTTAACAAGAGATTATAACCCGTTTATTTTCTCTTGCGCGCCGTTATTCATCAAAAAAGGTTAACCGTAAATATGTTTCTTATACCGGAGCAGAAGAAATTAAACGTTAGCCGTGATTTTTTTCTAAATTTTTTAACCGTAAGCCGTAAAGGTCATTACCCCATCGAGACTCTTAACCTACAGATGTGCGTTTAACTTTTCCCGGCAGTTTTGAGAGCTCAGGTTGAAATTTCAAGTGGCGAAGTTATTTCACTTTATTACACGCAAAAAAAAATTAAAACCGTTTTCTGGATATATGTTCTATCCAATTTCCGTTTAGAATGGACAATGAACGACTTTTTCAGGCTGTTCTTGTGTCTTAATTCCGTACGAAAACGCGTTTTATAATCACTCACCGCCTCAGCTTGCTTACCTGCTGTCCCTGCCGGCATAATTCCTCTTAAATACTCAACAACATCAGTCTTGTCATGATCTTTAGCATCCCTCGTGAGGCAACGGATCCATTTCTCAGTTTCAGGTTTTGGATCTTCCAGTGAGGCATCATCAAGTTGTAGATTGTGAAGCAATTTATCTACAACTTTTTTCGGGGCGTCCGATGTTAACTGGAGAGATTCGCTAACTTTGTGAGGCAAAACAAGAGATTTGTATCCATTCCCTAAAATATCGAAAAACAACGACATCGATAAACAAAATGAGCCACAAAAAAATCTAACATTATCTTGTCCTCGACCTAAAAAGATAATGAACACGGGGGAAAAAAGGGGCAACCTGATACAGAAATGGAAGGAACACTATGAATGATCAGCAAAGGGGGTAATGCACATTGCACTCACCTTAAAATCCGCAACGAGGGTAATGCACGTTACACTCAACTTAAAATCAAACAACCAAAACGGTAAAGAAACAAAACAAAGTAACCTTTTGAAAAAGGAACTAGCATTCTGTCGCTCTCTTGAAATGCATCTTGCCGTGAATGGGCAGCTTCTAATTGATTTCCAGCGGATGTCTGAATTTGACCATTTCCGACAGGAGTGTTACAAATGAAGGTGTTAAGGTAAGTAACGATTCTGGGCTCTCACGAAGTTAATGCAATATAGTTTCCTTCATGGAATGTGATGACTTACGATATTTACGCACGAGTTTGTTTTCACAAAACGAACGAGCGAGGCTTTTCGAGCGAATGAATCAGTTTGTTTATAATATACAAACTGAGATTTACTTGAAATTCAAGGGGATTTATTAAATCGTCTTTACAAGTATCCATGTAGTTTTGAAGGCTTTCTAGGAAACTTACAAAAAGGTGCCTTACAAGTTAAATCAAGGCTTGAAATAGAAAAATAAAATGCTGAATTACAGCATGACAATTTCATAACGAATTAGTTTTTGGTAAGTATTCATTCAAGAATATACTGAATAAAATGGAGGAAAAGCTCGACAGAAATAAGTATTTAGCTTTTCAACGAAGCTGACTCTTTCTATGTCAAAGGTGGACTGTCGTCGTCGTCTGAGGAATCAAATACCTGTTTCATTCTTAAATAAGTTTGTTGTTCATGTGCTTCTGTTGAAGGACCAGGACGGGTTAATGTTAATGGTGAAATTTGAATGAAATTTGAATGAAATCAGTCGTAAGTTTGGACGAAACGCTCTACCCACGTGAGAGAAAGCAATTTTGCTGCTCTGATTGGCTATCAAAATTTTTTTAGGTGGGTTTTCTTGTAAAGAAAAGTGTGAGTTAATCTCAAGTATGTATTTTATAAAACACCTTTAAGCGCAGTGAGGATGAAATAAATTTACAACCTAAAAAAGATAAATGGAGACTAACTTTGTGCCAAAGGAACCAGTTTTCCGTCGCTTTCAGCGCCGTCTTGTGGTTGTAGCTGAACAGATTGAGAGGTATCACAGGTGTCTTCTCGTTTCCACCTAAGATAAAATTACAAACAATAAATTTTGACTGATAAAAGTGGTCAACACCGTAAAAAGCAAATGAAAGGAAAGGAAGATAGATCAAGGATTGTCCTTATCTAAGCGATGGTTGATGTACTGTGAGAGACACGGTGTGCTAAGGGTCCACACTCTGTAGTCTGGATCGAGTGGTCTGGGCTCGAGCCCTGCTCGGCTTGTTATTTTGAGAAGGACAATTTTCTCCCCATGGGGCTCCCTCTCTCGCCTAAGTATTAATTGTCACCAGCAAACTGCCGAGGGAACTATATCCAAGTTGAGGAGGGGGGGGAGAGGGAAGGGGGATACCCATAATGAGTCAGCAGCCCATCTAGGGTAAGTGGTAACAATGACAAGCCCTGGCAATTATGAACCACTGAGGCGGAATGGACGTTTAATTTTTATCTGTTAAGCCCGCTGGTGCATATTCTCACAAGAAATTAACCACATTGGTTCTATCATAATCCTTAGCATCCCTTATAAGACAACGGATCCATTTTCGATCGTCAGGAGCTGGAGCTTTCAGCGATGAAAGATTCAGCAGTTTACAGGCAATATCTTTTGCAGGGACTGATTCGGACTTGAGAGATTGGGAAACATCGTGAGGTAGCGCAAGAGATTTTTCTCCATACCCTAAAATGCGCAAATGTACCTATTACTCATTATTCTGCACGGAAAAACGTTTTTATAATTATTTCGATGACAAAAGTCCAGTAAGAATACCCTATAAAGTGGTGGCTAACCTGTCCAAGCTGAGGCCCCCCTCCACGTTGATGATTCGCCGTCTGCTGTTGATAAAAATAGCAGCTAATATGAATAAGGGCTCTTTTGGGAAAATTAAGCCGTTTTCATTCGTTCCCACTCATTTCGGCGAAATGAGTGGAAACGATTGAATACGAATAATTGCCAATCAGTCAGTGGCGTATCTGAGAGGAGAAAAAATCAATTATTTCCACCAGGATATACCCTAACAAACCTTATACACATCTCTTTTCATGGTAATTCGACGGAATATGGGGTTTGCAGTCTTACTCTGTAGAAAGGGCAGTCTTCATGTGACCTGACATCAAATGACCTTAAAAAAGAGACTTTGGCAAATCTCCTCGGCGCTGAAGACAAAAAGGGCTTCGAGAAACACTTTCAACTATTTAAAAAATTTTATATAAGTCTTATACAAGTCTCGAAAAGCAGCCAATATTTGCTATTTGCCGTTTAAAATAATATAATATAACCATGTAAAATTATCGATCATGTTAATGCTAAGAAGGATATTTTGCGTATCTCTTGATGGTTTTGGCAATCTAATTCATAATGAAATAAATATTGTAGGAAGAAAGAACGCTGTAATCACATATAATTCAAGCGAAAACGCACCTGCCTGTTTTTTGTAAAATGTTACAGACGCATCACCATACACGATCAGCTTTTTCTTTCCTCGTGTTCAGAATTGTTGAGAATTTGACAACGAATAACAGTACTGACAATCTCGCTGTCCAAACGTCCTTTCTAATGAGTATGTTACTAATTCATGCATGCCAGGAGAAAAACATTTTTTCTAACCTTTTCCTTGCCAGAAGAAATCCAAAGAGCAAACTGTTCGGCATGAATCCTGTTATCCAAAGCGGTTGCAGAATTGGTACAAACGGCCTGCTTTTCATCGCCTAAATCGGACTCTGAAATGAAGTGAAGGTATTCCTCTTGCATACAGCTTTCTTTGCGATGTCGCGGACAGAAGCTGACCACGCGTCCATGGGAACAAACGGGACAAAGGAAACTCACTTCGCATCCAACGTTCTTCACCCAGAAGAATTTTTTGCACACCCGTTCAATGATCGAGGTTAGCTGGTTGCGAAAAGCTCGAATTGAGTCCACATCGACCACATCAGTAGCACTATTTACACTGAGGACAACCACCTCAATTGTAGAAGAGTGGCAAAGGAGAACCAGGGAGAGGCTTTGATTCGGAAAGATGTAAAATCTAGCAAAATTGTTATAAGTATTGGGCAGATCTACGCCGGGAAATTTCTCTCTACACCACCGAAAAAATTCCAGCACAAATCGGGGAAATAGGCCAGGCGGAACCTGACCTGTATCAAATTTCAGAAAAAGAGAGGGGAGTTTGGCAGAGCATACTAGATCACTTATTTTGTTTGGTGGAAGCGTTTGCAACATCGATGGCACCAAGTAATGTTTGTTGCACAAGTCATCTGATGATGGCCAAGGACACATCAAGCTGAATTTTTCCATTATCGCAATAAGACTTTCGTGTGATTTTTTCTGAAGAACCAAAGAGTTCCAAACATGTTTGAGGAGGTTTTCTTCCAAGATGCCTTTTTCCTCGAGTTTTTCCCAAAGTGGAACAAATTCGTCCTCTTCGGGATAGGCCCTGACAGTTATGACATTCTTGAACACGTCAATCAACCACTGAATATCCAAAATAACTAACTCACTCAATTCTGGAGAGTCGTCAAAGTGAATCAAAATTCGCAGATCGTGCAAAAAGGTAGCACTGTCTGTACCTCGCTGTCGTTAATGTTACAAAATTTGGAAGCGATTTTTTTTCGCTGTCGAGAGAGAGATGAACTTGTGATCCTTTTCCTTAAGGACGCGAAGGACATTTTCGTATCTTAACCACTTGATTGGAACAACCTCGTTTACGTGTGGTAACTCTTTAAAAACGACATGACATGACATGACATGCATAGGTAGCATATAATGAAGCAACAAGATATAAGTTTATTAATAACAATAACATCGACTAACGGTAATTAAACTTCCGGCGAGGAAGAATGTACTATTGTTTGAATAAAACATGGCAATTCTACCGATTGATTTCAATAAAACTTTTCTTGCGGGTAAGAAATTGCAAATCAGTACCTTAATCAAAGCGTTAAGCTACTCCTCCTAACGATTTATAAATTTAGGGAACGGAAAAGCTCTTGACGGCTGTAACAAAACCTTGAAAACCACTCCAATATAAACGTCATTTGTTCAACAAGAGACATGACATGCATATGGAGGTGTATAATGACGCAACAAGATATAAGTTTATTAATAATGATAACATCGACTAGCGGTAATTAAACTTCCGGCAAGGAAGAATGTACTGTTGTTTGCCCAATAAAACTTGGCAATTCGACCGATTGATTTTAATAAAACTTTTCTTGCGGATAAAAAATTATAGATCAATGCCTTAATCAAAGCGTTACGCTACTCCTCCGAGCGATTTATGAGTTTAGGAACCGGAAAAGCCCCCGGCAATTGTAACAAAACCTTGAAAACGACTTCAATATAAACGTCACTTGTACAACAACGCAGAAAATCTGGGCAAAAAGTGTGCTACAAAGGTACATATGTTGAATTTACACATTTTGGCACTTAGAGATTATGAAAAACATGGCTGGATTCGAAATCGATCACCTGGATATCATTTTAATCTCCAAATCTCACGAAACAACGGAACATAGAAATTTGCCACTAGATTGATAGCGAGAATAGATTCTCCAAATAAACTTTGTGCGATTCTTGGAGTGAGTTACGAACCTGTGGTAGTAATGCGTTGACTCCTTGTTTGAAGCTTGTTTGTTTTTCCAATCTCCATGCAGAAGAAAATAGTACCGTTCCCTTTGCGAAAACACCAGATCGAAAGGTATTATTTTCTGCCTGTGACAAAAGTCGTCCTTACACCCCTTGCATGTTTTCGCATCAGAAGGCAGCATGCATAAGACGAATGGACGTTCATTGTGATAAATTTCATTGTAAACGTATGTAGCATTGTTAGACAATTCTTCTGACTGCATGGCATTTGCTGTAGAATCATTTGCGTTAAAGGGGCGGCAATTGAACTTGTTTCTAGACCCTTTCTTTCTGGCAATAGATTTATTCACAAACGCTTCTTCTAAAGCAGTTCGCGAGACTCTTTTTTACCTAGGCCCTTGCAAATTTGTTCGAGGTGTTTGCCAAGCATTTCGTTTTTCTCCGCTACAGCAACGGAGTGCTTGCAAACTTTATCGGCCTTGAAACTTGGGCACCGACACGATACGTGGTTAGCGTGAACAGTGCACTATACTCTTCCGTGCTTAGCGGACTTCGACGCCACTTTAAACTTATTCTGGGCCTTCCTTTCATCAAGGATAGGTAGCCTTTGGATTGCCGATGGACTATTGAGTAACGGGAGTGCTTCTTCTTTTACAGCAAGGGCTACTTCTTCCTTCTATCCTCGCTCAGATACCAAAATTTTACAGAATTCCTCGGATAACTCATGGAACTCCCTGTCTGTACATCTCTTGGCAATTGTGTCATTCACCGTGATGGTTTTCTTGTAAAGAGCGTTGTCGACTGAAATCGAGTTGAACTTTGCAAAGTCCTCTTTTCTTTGCGCCACACTCCATTCAAACTAGACCTCCGCGGGAACGGCTACTTGCGCCGCTATCTTTCATAATTCATATTGGTCACTTAAACCGATGACTGCCAATGTTAGTTCCTGTTGTTGTTTCCGGTGTACCTCTTCAAAGATGTTTTTTGTGAATTCTAGTTTAGAGAGCTCCGTCGTTTCTGACTTCTTTTGCTCTCAAAGATAGCTTTCTTTTGTTTGAAGCAACACATCGTTAATTACTTCCGAGCCATTGGTATATGGTCTAGCAGGTTTGCTTGCTTGCAAACTCATTTTTTTCGCAATCATTCTTTGTCTTTCGTCGAGGAATTTAGAAAACAGCGGCCGATAGGAAGATTCCTTTCTCAGCAGTTCCTTTTCTTTCTCGTCAAGCACTTCTTCTGCATTTCGAAGCTGTTCTTTTACTTCGGTCTTGTTCTCTGCATCCACAATGCCATCAATTTTCTCTGGAATTCCGAAAACTTTGTTAAGGAAAACTTTTTGTGCCTTGGCTTCTCTTATACCTGTCTCGCGGAGTTTTTCTTTACAGTTGCTTTGGAAATGATGGATACACCTCAAATGGGTTGCTTTTGGAAGCTCTGTTTTCCAGGTACGGAATAGCTCCTTTTTCCGTCGGTGATGAAACCTTTTGCTGCAGTTAATCCCTTACAACTACTAACACAAGTTTATGCCAATACTTTGTACGTGTCAAAGTTCTTCTTGTGATGCAGCATTGTTGGAACAAGGAAGACTGGATTTTGACCGTATCTTTTTGTTCTCAGGAACAATTGCTTATACACTACTAGTGTAACTGAACAATTGTTTCATACGTCAGCGTGCGTCCATCGAGATATGAAGCACGCGGAAAGTTTGGAGGGCACAAAAGATGCGTTGAGAATTGCTCGAGGCGTAGCCGAGAGCAACTCTAGCTTCTTGAGTGCTCTCCAAACTTCCCAAGTGCTTCATATCTCGATGAACGCACAACTGACGTATGAACCAATTGTTTTATAACATTTTCAACCCGATGGTTTAAATGTTGTAAAAGGGTCGATAATCCCTCTGCTACGCTTCAGCGTGTTGATAATTTTATTTCAGGAAAACATTTCGCTACGCTGTAAACGATCTTGTCTTAGATTGGTCAAAAAACTGACGGGTGAATTCATGCGTGTAAATGAACTTTATTTTTTGACTGAGTACAAAATTCTGGAGGGATTTGTTTGCTGACGTCATGAGCATGCACAATAGGAATAGGAAGCACACTCGCGCATTTGAAATTGATTAGACAAATTTACTAGCTATGTTAAAATTAACAATTGGTTCATACGTCAGCGTGCGTTCATCGAGATATAAAGCACGCGGGAAGTTTGGAGAGGACGAAAGAGGGAAATGTTTGCTGACGTCAGGAGCGCAAATAGGAATATGAAGCACGCTCGCTCAATTGAATTTGATTAGACAAATTTACGCGCTATGTTATAATTCATATTGACCCATGTTAAAAGTGGGGTCAATTCGGATGGGATGACTCAGACTCTCTGAGCAAGAAAATTTTACGAGATCGCTACACATTATGTCTGTGCTAAGAACCCACAAGCTGCATATCTTCATGAAGCAAGACTACTTTCTCGTCTTTGTGTAGAGCGGTACACAACCAGATCTTCAACGCGATCCATTTCTCGTTTTGAACGAGCTTGAACATCCTACACTTGTTTCCGGGATCGGGGCACTTCCCCTGCTGACTTTGCTCCAGTTGGTCCTCCAGTCATACTGGATACAACGTTGAAGGCCTGTGATGGAGGCTTTTCTTTTAGCGGATCTCTTATCGCCTGCAAAGTACTTTTTGCTGTGGGGTAGATGGGAGTGTTGGTACTCTTCTTCCTATTTCCGTGTGACTAGACTTGGAAATGGACTTCTTTTGCTTCGCAGGAAATGTGATATTGCAGCAAAGCCACCCCATTAACAATTTCACCATTCGCATCCTGGAGTACGAAAATTGACCCCCCAAGATCGGGACACGCCTTGTTGCCTTTCGAGTGAGTTATCATGTGATACTTGTTATCACCGTCTAATTCAACTCTCTTTTGGAAATGATCTCTACCATAACGTGATCGGCAGACAAGACATCACACTCAACAGTCCACACTCCACAACGTAGAACCCTGGTGTATGCGCCGTTCATATCATCTTTTACGTCCTTCCAATTTTTAAGTGACTTGACATCAACGAGGAAAGCTGCATTTTTGCGGACGCGCCATGGTCGCTCTTTACATAATTTCACCTTTTTGTCGTGACACATTATGATTCTAATGGCCTCTGAAACAGTGTATTGTGCTTTTCGTCCGTGTCCAAACAACTAAAGATTGTGATTATTTTCCCAATACAAGTCAACCTATAAAGAGAATAAAGTAGCCAATTTTAATATCAGTCATTATCATCATCATCGTCGTTATCATTATTATTATTATAATTGCAATTACAATTTGTTATTACTGGAAAACATATAAGGTATAAGGAGTCAGTTGCTCTTTTGTTCTTTGTTTAGTGATAATTATAGTGAAGGTTGAATACTTTCATACCTTCGATACATTTGATCCGTCGAATGTCCCTCTTTCTTTTGGAGGTTCTAGGTAGATAGAAAAGATCAGATAGTTAGGGGATTAGCTATAATGCAAACTTAACATCATTGAGTTTAAAAATCAATAAAAAATGAAGATGGAAAAAGTGAAAATTAGTTGTTTTTCAAAGAGAAGACGTTACAAACCTGTTGACGATGTTCCCTCCCTTTCGCTTTCACTGTCTTCTTCTGATGTCTAAAAATGACTTTCCACAGTGGTATCATCATCCTGTACGAGCAAACGGTATGTCACGTGATAAACTTATATAAGGACTGGACATACTTTAATTTTTTAGACTTTGCACTAAGACTATGCAAAAGCGAAACTAATTTGTGAAAAGTTAAGGAAAAGATACGAAATAACATTCAATCTATCAATACCTTTTAGGGATTTCTTCAGTGTGATTCTTTCTGTCCCTTAATGATTTAAAAATTTCACCTTATCACGTTCCTCGTTGCTGACGGTAAGGTCAATGTAGCACGTCTTTGAGATGTTCTTTGGTCCTCTCTCACTTGCATCGGCATTTGTGCCAGCACCCTAAGTATGATAAGCAAACGGCATTTAACCCAATAAGCTGGTTGGGGACACAATTTAGGGCGATATTTCGGGCATTGTTTGTTTAGGAAGGGCTGGGCAACAATTAAAATATATCTTGCATGAACTTTCTATTTTCAAAGCACTCTCTTAAGTTTAAAATTAGTGGCACACCCAGGGCAGTGGTTTGCCACAAATTCTTGATCATTATTTTCTTTTAAAACAGTGATTTTTCCCATTATCAGTACAAACCGGGTCTAATTTGTACATGAAGGTTATTGGTCCAGGTAGGTGAGATAACCTAATACATGTAAATTAGTTGTGAAAATTTCTTCAACCTGTCATCATATGAATCACGGGGTTGGGATCAATTTTACCTCACTAACTTAAACTGGATAAATATAAACCTGAAATTTATTTGTTCTCCTTTTGAGATGTGCATCAAAATTTTGGTCATGGTAGGCTTGAACTACAGGTTTATAGGAAATCTGCGTGTGAGTTTTCAACATTAAAACTAGGATTATGACCACTTCAAATGACTTTACTACATGTCGTACAGGTACAGGCAGGTGTTGTAAAAATAATTGCTACACTTTTTCATTACAACATATTTCTTTTTCTCAGAATCTTCCTTATCCGGCTTATGCTGAATTCTTCAACCAAATTTTACAGTCTTTTGAATATTCTTAGATCTCCTGTTTTCAGTCAATATTCATGTAATTAAAGGCGCAATTTTTCCTCTGACCCTACTCACAATTTATTATGTGTAAGGATTGGCATTGGCTATAAAAGCATAGTCAATTAAAAGTTTTGTGCACAACCAGGGCGTGAAATCGCACCTAATACGGGCGCCAATTCGACTAAATTTTCACTTTGGCGACCAAATTGGGGACTAGAATACTTCATCAAAACCTTACCTGGAGATATATTGAATTAAAAAGATTTGCAAAGATAAATCCGCGGCAACCTTCCTCGTGAAGTTTGTTTCCAAAATGAAGCACATGCATCTCGATCGATGACCAGAAGCCGTCTTGGATTTAGGTGAGCTTGAACGTTGTATATCATCCATCCTAGTGTCCACTTTGTAGCACGTTAAATTAAAGATCTTTTTTCCTAACTTAATTTTGGAGGGTCTATCTAGAACGCTGACAGCGTAAAGAAAAGCTTTGTTTGTCTTCAAAAATGGCGACCAACTTTTTTTGAATTGGCCACCACTTTGAAAAATTTAGGAGCCAAGTGGCTATCAGAGAAAAAATTAATTTCGCGCCCTGACAACCTATGCATCAAATTTATGTAATAAAATATTATTTCCTTCTTAAAACTAGTTTATCAGAAAAAGAATGAGTCACCAGGCACAAGTATGGCCTTTCACTATGATAGTTTCGGGGTTTAAAAAAATTAAAACCCTGCTAAGTCCCTCTTCATCGTCAAGTTTTAATTATGATATTCTTGCTCTTGCTGGTCTTCCTTTAAATCAAACTTTCACTGTGCAAGAAACATGGTAGATAAATTTTGTATTTCAGTAGCTATCTTAGTAGCTTATCATTAATTCTTGTAATTTGGGCTCATCTCTCCAAACCGAAATTATCAGTCATGCTCAATCAAATATAATTTCGACTGATGCAGAAATCATACACTTCATCTGAAGAACAAAACATACCCTATCTACGAAAATTTGCTCAAAACATCAGGGGAAATAACGAAGTTCCTCAGCTGCTTGTATAAAATACCGCTGACTAGCATGCGTGTTGATTGCTTTTTATGTCGTGAGATCCCTAGGTTCCAGACCCCCTCGATTATCCCCCGGACTGGTCCATGACTGAATCCCCTTGAAGATATCTACATATTGAGAATAGACTCAAATATTATCTTACGAGCGTTTTGTGTGAACATTAAGGTGAGACATAGTTCTGTTTTAAAACAGATATAAATGTTTTATGTTTTAACTACTTTCAGGGGGGGATATAAACTAGAAAGGGATAACCTGCTTCATCTGTGAGTTGTGAATAGACAGTTACTGTTAATTATTGTCTATAAAATTCGCTTAGCTTTAAAAATTAACTATTTACGCAGAAAAAATATTTTAAAAAGTAAAACCAAACGTTTTCGACGTTAGGTCATCATCATCATTATCATCGTCATCATGATGATCCTGTTGTGAAAAGCTTTTGGTTTTTACTTTTTGGTTATATATTTGCCCCCTTAATAGCTAATTAAGTAGTTAAAGGGTTAAGACTGCGTAAATCTTATTGGGATTATTTTTAACTAGTAGTGGACGATGATAACTTCATGAATTGTATGACTAGATTCTGGATGAAGTACAAGAACTCATGGTCTGGAATGCCCAAAAAAGTTATTTTTATTATTATTATTATTATTATTATCATCATTATTATTATTTATACTTAATTTGCATAAAGCCGGTTAAGTCTTACAGACAATAACCTCATGGCAAAACAAACCAAACAGTTAAGACACAGCGGACTTATAACACTCTACTGACAACAACTCTACGCTCGACTTCGATAAGGACTTTCAGTAAAGTTGTCGAAAAGTCAGTCACTACAACCAATATGGTCCTTCTCAGAACCACCCAAACTACACGGTTAAATGATATCCCTGGGTTCAAACCATTTAGTGTATCAAGACATGTACCTTTTTAAATGTGATTTTTCTCGAGTACAAACAAATGCGGTGAGTGTGAATCTTTGAATAATAATCTTTGCAAGCATTGATCTAATCAAAGACAACTGTGATGTTTAAGCTGAAATGCTACATCATAAGTTATAATGCTTCCCAAGTTACTTTAAGCTTTAAAAGAGAATACTTCAAACAATTCTAAAAAATTCGAGTACTTCCGGGAGGGCAAACGATATTATTTAGCTGGATGATTCTGCAAATAATAGGAAAAGTAAACTGAAAATTGCAAGTCAAAAGTTACTGCTCGTTTCAGTTGCGTGAATAAGTATCTACAAGTTTGGTAAACTTACCTATTCACCGAAACCGATTGAAAGTTACAAAACAAGACCTTAACATTTATTTAATCTGTGCTTGATCACTTACAGTTAGAGTTAATCTGTCGATCGCCAACAAGTACAATATTTTGCTATGATTTAAGATTGTCTTAACTAAAAGAAAGTGGCTTGCATGTGTCAGAGAAAAATATCATAGATTTAAATATGCCTACATTCATCACAAATAAAGCAATTGTGAAAAGCCGACTGCGTGATCACAAATGTTATTCATGCTGTTTAATTTTTTTTTTAATAACCTCATTCAAGACAATCGATCATTTGGTAACGACTAATGCATTAATAATTCCGTTATCATCAAGTTCGTTTAAATAAGAAAATAAAAATTGTCGAAAGATCAGGCGCTTAGTAACAATCAGCAATTACATTTTGATTATTTTGAATGGCAAATGAAGATCTGAGCGTTCATCGCTAGAGAAATGTTGCCAATGATTCATATTTGATAACGCAAAGGAAATGTGGCTCGAATGTCAAACACATCTGTGTATTTTCCTGTTTTTGTCCATGGGGTTTTTCCTCCATAAATTTAAAATACGAATGTGAAATGATTCTACGCAAATAATGTAAGAAGTCATCATGCCATTGCCTTATCCTTGAGTAAATTTGTATCGTACCATTGTCTCTGCTGGTGATTTATGTTTCATTCACAAATCGTCAATTTGAAAACGGCTGAAAAAGCTCCCTGGTCGATCGGTTCTAACTATAACCTTTTGTAGCTTGGTTAACTGGAGAATAGATTGTTCAGAACTGATATATTTGAGAGAATCGAGCTGCGTCGCAACTAGAACTACTTCCATCATGGCCGAATGATGCCTGGCGATCGCAAGGCATGATGGAATCATTGCATATTGTCATCACCTGGACGTATTGGTATATTCTATCCCAGGAAATGGAGATTTAGTTTTCCGTAAATATTAGTTTAAATCACTCAATAATTTCGGAAGCTTATCCCCCGCACATACCTTTTCACTGTTACATTGTTCGCATGTTTTGATGAGTCTTGGCTTGAGAAGGGTATAAAACACTGAGTGTACCAGGAATTTATGGAGTAACCGACAGTGAACGACGCAATTTTTATTTCTTTAATAATTTCTTCACTGTCGACATCACATTTGTAATTGATATGTACAGATCTGCTATGAGGCCAATTAAGTAAAGAAATGTGTTACCTCCTCAATCGCTGCAGCAGTGAATATATTACACTTTTTCGAGGCAGTTTGAGTCACGAAAGATACATTCGATCAAATAATTGATTGATGAAGTATTAATTATGGTACAATAACTTTCTTCCACATGCTATCCTCTTGAGAAAATAACATATCTCATGGAAGAACAGCTTACAGTTGTTAATGATCTCGTGATTTGATGCATCGTATCGCCTAGAACAAGCTGATTAAATTTTCAAGTGTCAACGTTGCTGTGGCGCAGTTCACTACTAATAACACTCTGAACTTGTTTAACAAATTGAAGAAACTCAGGTAACTTCGCAACGATGTCTTCAGGTTTCCAAATTTCATTCTTTTAATTGTTCGTCCCAGTCTTTGCAGTGTAGATGCAGATCGACCTGCAAAAAGGACGTTTTTATCAGTAAATAGGTTTACACGCTGAAAATAAAATTTGAGGGGCAGGGAGATTTGGTCCATTTACTTCATCGTCTTCAGTGAATGTAAAAGTTAGCGTGGACAGATATGACAACAGAACTTGTCTTTTATTTTCAGCTTGTAGAAATCTACGCGATAGAAGGGCCAACCATTCTCGACACCGCGAGCGTGTTTTTTCATCTTCGAAGTAAATTCAATTTATCTTAAATTCCATAATGCGTGCTTTGGGTTACCATCTCAAACAGTGTCATTCCGCAATCATGCAGCTTGGGTGCTTATATCCAAGGGTTTGAAATATCTTCGTTAATTTTGAAACGAGCGTAACTGAACTTTTTTACATATATATATATATATATAAATGGTCTTACCTCCATCCTAGCATCAGCACTGCACTGATGAGGCCCAGAAGGCCGAAACAGTACTGTCTGCAGTTAGATATAGCTCTTTGGCATACAAAGCTTTGCTTTCATGTCCAAATTGAGCACTCTACTAGGTTGAGTCATTGCTGCTAGCATTATGCATGCTCACTAGTTTTTCTAGTTTGAGCACTCTGGCATGGCTTAGATGATCCCACATATGTGAGATCACTTGGGGTGGCTATATGGTCTTACCTCCATCCTAGCATCAGCACTGCACTGATGAGGCCCAGAAGGCCGAAACAGTACTGTCTGCAGTTAGTTATATATATATATATTATGAGAGGAAAAAACGACGCAACTACATATCCCGACAAGCCTGTTTCGAAACAGGCTTGTCGGGATATGTAGTTGCGTCGTTTTTTCCTCTCATAATATTTATTCTGCTCTGCTTCAACGTATTGAGCACTGTTCCACGCGAAAATCGACTTGCAGACTTCCTATATATATATATATATATATATATATGCCACTAAAAACTGAAAAAGGTTTTCCGTGAACCATGAATTGAGCCAAACGTAAGTAACTTTGAATGATGCAAAATCAACTAGAAGGTCCAGAATCTGACGAAGTTAACTGGCTTAAGTTTTGAGCCAGTTAAATTTTCCTCCCTGCACCCCTTCTACGTACCTTGCCCCTAAATTTACGTCCATTGGATACAAAGAAGGTCAAGTCATGTCGTGCATGATATTCTCTAGAGTATTTCTGACCGAAGTTTTACTCTAAGACTTGCTGATCAACATTAACACCTTCTTTAAATGCAATTTTCCAGTAATCCTGTCCTCCCTAAAGTTGAAATTGTTTCGTTGCTTCTTCGATACTCCATTTTTCTTCACCTGAAACCTCCGCTGTAATCAATCCGTCGTTTCATATTATTATTACCGCAGGTTTAACGGGAGCCGATTTCAGATTTTAATGATCAGAACGCCACCAGCGATTCTTGAGTTAATTTGATTGTCATTCTCATCATCATTTAGATAAGTGATCAGCAAAGCTAGGAGATAGGTGCAATAGATTTGACTTTATGACAATTTATTAAGGTTTATTACATGTTAATGTAATGGATGTTAAGTGGATACTTGGATGGATACGTGGATGAGTCGTTTGTACGGTGCCGGTAGTGGTTGACACCTGTTGAGGGGAGTCTGTTCCAAGTTAGTAAACCAGCTTTCCAGAGTCGGTCGTTGAAAGTAGTTGGTGCTCTAGGCATTGGGTAGAGTCCCAGTCAATAGTGTGGTTCGTAAGTCGGTGATGTTCAGCAATGTGATTGTTGACATCGCTTTTCCTCGTCGCTCATTTGTGTTCAGTCAGTCTAGTTACGAGGTTTCTGCCAGTCTCACCGATGTAGGAGGCGTGGCAGTCGGAGCAATTGATCTTATATACTGCTCCTTGTCTGTTCCTCGGTTCGTCTCTGTCTTTGATGTTAGTCAGTAACTGACGTAGTGTGGTAATAGGTTTGTGAGCGACGCGGATATTGAATGGTTGTAGGATACGTGAGATGTTCTGTTATCTGAGAACATCTCACGCATCCTACAACCATTCAATATCCGCGTCGCTCACAAACCTATTACCACACTACGTCAGACTCCCCTCAACAGGTGTCAACCACTACTGGCACCGTACAAACGACTCATCCACGACATTAACATTACAAACGAACCGAACAGAACGACCTAACTTCACTAACGGATCCAAACCGACCAATCACGACTGACCTACGCCTCTTGAGTCTTACAGCCAATAACATCACGGCAAAACTGACCAATCAGTGCACACAAACCGGACTAAGTACATTCGACTGACAACAACCTTTCACTTGACTCTGATGATGACTTCCGCTCAGGTTGTCGAAACGTCAGTCACCACTACCGACAACAGTCCTTCTCAGGACTACACTCACCCGGACGATCAAACTACACAATTACAGTATTTAGTGGCCCTCCCTTCCCCACAACCCAAAGCAGGTTTGCGCCAGGATGACTCGTTGCATATATAACCTATGGTGAACAAGTGCCCAGTTCTTTTTAGAGCTGTGCTACTAATTTATCACTAAAGAAATGTGATAAGTGATAGAGATTGATGATTATGAATACGATAGTTTCAAGGTTGGTGCTGGCATGTTAAAGCACTCTACAAGATATATTTGAAAATAGAATAACCAAGAAAAAGAACTAAACAACTATCTCAAAACCAAAACAAGGCATCATCATCAAAACAGTAAAAATAAAATAACAAAAATCGCTGAGAACAAAAGCAAAAACAAAATCAAAAACGAAACTCAGAAAAAGGAAAAATGTCTTTTCCGTTGAATTGTCGTCTTCAGAATAAACAAACCTGCAGAGATTCATATTGCTCAGTCGGTAGGTGAGCAATATGATAGCAATGAATGAAAGTGATCTTCGCAGTGATGTGCACTACTTAGGCAGTAGTGAAAATAAGGCCTGAAAAAAAATTCAGGCCTGTACGGGATTTGAACCCATGACCTCTGCGATACCGGTGCAGCGCTCTACCAACTGAGCTAACAAGCCAACTGGGAGCTGGTCATGATGGTGGTTCTAAATAAACCCGTGAAATGATGAATAGACGGTTAAGAATATATGAAGGTCATATATTTGAACTGCGGATAAAGACATGAATGAATTTTTTTCAGGCCTTATTTTCACTACTGCCTAAGTAGTGCACATCACTGCGAAGATCACTTTCATTCATGTCTTTATCCGCAGTTCAAATATATGACCTTCATATATTCTTAACCGAATATGATAGCAATATTATGTTTTCCCAGGAGACCCATCCAACTATTCAGAGGTTTCAGCATGAACTCAGAGTTTTCTGGAAGATTCCAGCTACTCATCGATGTAGCAACAAACCTTATTACATGGCTTTTTAACTCCCCTTAGTTTTGCCCTTGCCTTCAGATAAAATAATCGAAGAGTTGAAATAATAAAATTTACATTGAATAAGAGAGATGGTAAGTTTTGGGATCGGTGAAGAAATAGAGAAACATGTTTTTGTCGTACAGTCACGAGTGTGAAACAAAGAAAACATTCTGAGTCCCCATAAGGAATCGAACGTAAGAGCCTTCGGATTCCGCGCTCCGATGCCCTACCATTGAGCCACAGAGACTCTAAAGTGAGCGATATTCATAACGAAGTTCATATAGGACACGCCTCCTGCGTTTCTGCTCGGAATCTGGAGGTCTGAAATTCGATTCCACATGGAGACTCTCACGCTCGTGACAAGACGAAATAAATCATTCTCTAGATTTATATTGGATACAAGGCGGAATATTAAATTTTAACAGTGAAAGGTCTGCAAGATTTAGTGCTTTTCCCAAAATAAATATATCAACGATTATGGTTGAGGACTGCACTGACTCAATTAAAATTGATGAATCGATCCTCTCAGGGGCCTGTGTTGCAGATATACATCTAGCACCACTCAAATAATCAATTAGATTGCACATTTTCATGCTGATAAACAGATACATGCCCTTGACTGGCTCCTTTAAATCAATTTCTTGGCAAAGACAAGACGAAAATATTTCCTTCATGGAAAATTACCCACGAAATGGTATGATATTTGTTAATGAGTCGGCAAATATTATAAAAATCATACCAAACAAAAGGTTTTTCACTCGGGAAATGTAAAATAACCACATACAACTTATCCTGCCCCTTTCCACTTAAACGACCCTCATTCAGCGATTTTTCCATGTAGAATGGCATACTCTACAATAAATTATAAGTGGAAGAAGGATTGTATAAGTTTATCCAACAATATGCAGGTCACATCTAACGGTCTAGGAAGTTAGATTCGTTATGTCATTAGCAAAAGTAAAACTAAAATTGGAGAATAACCCTTCTCGGCCAAATGTGTATAACTGCTGCCAGAAAACTATCCAATCCGAGAGGTAGCCTCAGATTCTGTGCCATCCCATTCGTTCAACTCATTACCTAGTATCTTCATCTGTAGCCAGAGTAGATTGATTGCAAGGGTGTACTCTTACCACAACATGCATTACCATAAAATGCTTAATTGGCCGACATCAAGCGGATAATATTGATATGCTCAAAAGATGTCTTATGTTCTCAAGTTAGCGGAATCCCTGTTGTTAGTTCAGTTTATCTGTGACTAGCTCTTTCTAGCAACCAACCTTCATCTGTGCCTTTTTCCACTTTGGTCGTCAGGCTACAAAGCGTCTCTTTAACCTCCTTCATTTCAATCCCTATCTTCTCAGTTGTGTCTCTGAGTTCGTGTCTCATCTTTTCTAGCGAATCTGGAAATGTAAGAGAAATAAGCGCAATTATATAAGCACATTTACGTCACACATTTACGTTTAGGTGTTGATGAAATAATGATCATTTCAGTAGAATCATTTTTAGGAAGGTTCAGTTGTCAAAGTTCATAGACACTGGAGCTAAACAAATTGGTTCATCTACTGCATTGTGAATAACTATTCCATGCTAAAGATAACTAAATTTCCAGTTTACATAATTGAATAGGACGAACAAATCAAGAGCTAGCCCACCCTGCTGCTTAAACTAAAATTTGTCATTTTTCTAATTTTTGGATTCATCCATACTACCTTCAATTTCTTTAGCTTTCGATCAACTTTGTCTTTAAGCTTTCGTCGTCTTTCCTCCATTGTTTCATCAGGTTCTAATGATGCTTCTCGACAATCGGATCCATGTAGTCGTGTTCAAGATCGTCGATTTAAGTTCTAAAATGAGATCTTCCCAGTCTCACCAAAGCTTCTCCTATATCCTGCCAATAAGCACTGAAACTACTGTCATCCACAGAGGCTTGAGAAAAATGGCCGTATACAATATAGTAGTAGTCCGAGCAGCCGACAAGACAAAGCGCGAGTCAAGAGTTTAATTTACGACCAGTTTTTGGTATATTTAGAGAAATAAACTTATTTTTTGGTATTTGTGGTAAAGGTTTGTTATTGAAAGTACCCGACCATCAGACCCAGATATTAATATGATAAGGGACGGTCAAGTAAGACGGTCCGACCAAAGGTTATTCAAAAATGAGCGTTCGGTTAAATTTAAAATAAAATGGGCTTTCGGTATAATTTAAAATAAGATGGGTCTGCTTGGCGTGCAAACGAATGCTTTATCAAGTCTGGGAAAACTCACGTCAACAAAATACTATTTCTCCATTAACGATCTTTTTCTGTTGACATCTTATGGCAAACAAGCACACATACACCTGTAAAATGAGGAATCGAGCACCGTGCAGAGAAGAGTACGACGCATAAATTATAAGTGACGCATAAATTATAAGTGATTATGCAATAAGTGATTATGCAATCGGAACCATGTAATTACTCAGTAGTTGTCACGCAAGATACGGCTTCGTCGAACTGCGTTAGCCTTTAGTTTCAATTTTCAGCAATCATCAAGAGTGACTTTTAACCAAAAACAAACTGCAGCAAGACTATCAAAGCACCCAGTGACTGGGTACGATAGTTGAGTAGAAATCCGCCTCGCTAAATTACACTTGGCCATTTGTTGTTCAACTTGCACCACTTTTTAACACAATATTCATCTCTTGAATTTTAAGAATGCCAGGTTGTGAAAATGGTAACAATAAGGGGAAGATAAATTGAATGCGTAATAACTATCATTACCAGTGTGGTTGCCGGTGATTACCAACAAAAATTACCAAAGTCCCGGTTTTGGATCCCGGGATGGAGTTTCTCGAGGTTGTTGTGGCGCTTGAACTGAAGGAGTTAAGATTTCATTTCGGCGACGTGTGTTAAAACGTTGCCGTTCTGTTGAATTCAAAGTGAAAACGTGACTAAATAGCTGTCGAGGTTTCATTGCTAAGAGGGCGTAAAAGTTATAGTTCTATATGGGACGGCTGGGAAATTTACAATGCTTTAAAACACACGTGTTTCGCTATTGTTTTGCTCATGCGATCTCTTTAATTTATCATTATTGCAGATTCACCCCACTAGATTACAAATAGACAAGAAATTAAATTTATCACCACAACAAAGAGACGTTGTGGAGAAGGAGACAACCAAAAGCGCCCAAAGGGATGTCTTACTAATTAAGTCGTAAGAAAAGTACATACAATTATATAAAAATAAAAGTTATTATTCTTAATAAATTTAAAACATTCTTTTTCAAAGCTGCAATACCATTTGATTCTCTGGTATGGTTAGGTAAACTATTCCATTCATTCATTAGCTCAGATCCAAGTCCCGGAAAGAGATTGGAAATCGCTATGCAGTTGCATAAGGAGCTGGTCAAATCTGATTTTGTACGACAAATGATGTTTGGTGAAATATCCAAGTCCCTGTTCATAACCGTTGACATTGTTATTGTTTGATTCATAACTGGATTCCGAAAGAAAAGTTGCTGTTAATTTCTAATAAACCTTTTTTTCCTTCGTAAGTGACAATGAAGAAGCCAATCAAGTGAAATCTTATCTTCACTTGAGGAAACCAATGTCGATAAACGAGGCACAACGCACGAAAAATCTCGCATAAGCGAGAACTGGAACTGGAACTGCACATGCGAGAGACGAGGAGCGCGTTGCAAGACACGAGAAGGCACGCAAGAAGCTAAATATGACTCCATGACTGTCTTAAGGGTTTATAGTATAGTTATGACTGTAGTTACGGCGTTAGGTTGGGTTATCGCTGTAAATGCTCTGAAATCCTGTTTGAAGTTGAACGTAAAGAAGAGAAATTTAATCGTTATGAAACTTGGCATCAGTTGGACCAGAAAAAGGCTGCGGCCTAACCTCCAGCGAAGTACCATTATTTGGAACGTTTCCAACTCACTCAGTCCAGACTGGAGTCTTGAAACCTTGAAATCTCGATTTTCTCATTTTAAATTTTAATCAGACGGACTTCTGCAATCTATCTCAATTATCGACTGCCCTCTAAATGTAGGGAAAAGGCATACTACTGTAAGTGCTGTTTATTCCATGCATTGCTGAGATCATGGTGCTATAGAGCCTAAAGAAATATTCTGATCGCACAGTGTGATTTAAACCGTGATTGAATGTGCTATTGTTTCATTGTATAAAAATTACCTCGATTACGTTTTAGAAGTATTGATGTATGAAGAATACTCTGAATAGCTCGCTAATTTACTACAATTAAACATAGTTTTCATTCAGTTATACATACAGATGGTACGTGGCAATAAAATCTTTTTGTCGGTCCATTAAAAGAAAGAGTAATCGAGTTCATGTTTCGAGCCCCTCTAAATGAAGTTTCATATTGGTGATAGTGTTTTGTTTCCCGAAGACATGTACACTTTTGTATAGTTACGATAACTTCTCGCGGTGTAATGTTTTTTCTTTAAACCCCTTGTCATTTGGGTTGTTTTTCTTTTCATGTGATACATTGGAAAACTAATATAATAGAACCTCTGAAATTAAATCTAAGCTTTTGAAGTTCACATTGGATAAATAAGACTGAAGGAAACTCTAGTTGGCCAATTTGCATCAATGGTCTGTATGCCTATGTAGTCATTCTGCAAGGCTGGGCTTTTCACAAGGACCGATCAAAGTAACTGTAAGGGCTTGCCATTTTAACCTGTAAACACAAAAATCAGAACACTGTGATTAAACGGCAAGGTAGAAGATTGAGGGCCCTAGGTCAAAAATATCACTATAAGACAAAAATTACATTTAGTTGGAGTAATGTATTGCGCTGTACCTTGCACGGGTTGAAGGCTGACATAGTGCACCTCATGAATATGTCCCAGCACAAGAGGTTTGCTTTCGTCAACTGGAAAATGTGGCGTAATGACTACATCATTGCTATTGGATAGACTGCTGACAACACGAATGCACGTTTTAAAGTAGTTTGCTGCGGCCCACAGAATCACGTGATCACCCCAAGCGCCATCTTGTTCCATGCATACGAGGTATTCAGTCCATGTTTGATGTCCATGGACGAAGTGAAACAGATCTGTTCCATCCGGCTGTAAGAAAGATCAGCGAAAGAAGGAAAATTAAAAGGATTGTTGATAGGAACTTGAGCGCGTGAAGTACGAGTCAGGGAGTAATTTTGTCGGAATGGTACGAGACGACCGTTAATTGGCAATTTATTGTATAGTAACAAATTTGAGGATTGAACCGTCTTTCAATACCTCCGTGTATATTCCAAAGATTTTATAAACAACAGGAAAACAATAAGAGAGATCCATCATTGAGAGAATGACTATAATTTTGTTATCTGATGTAGGTTTCAAGGAACTTTTATGAAACTGAAATATCCAAATGACTTAAAACCGTGGAAGCCTCCTTCTTCGGACACCACACTAAGTGATGGATTAATTTCACTTTAACCAACATCACTGTGTGGCTTCTTCAATAATAAACTAAAATCTTTTAAGTTCCCCTTTCAACCAGGGGTACCAGCTAGTATCAGAGCTCCTGGAAAAGGACAATAACAGTACTTCTGGCCACTTCACGTTGTGAACACTGGGATAGGTTCTAGTAGTGTAAGTCAAGTGGCCTGTTTTATCACTAAACCTTTATCGTACTCCTTATAATAACATCACGTGACAAACTCTGTTAGAAATACATACATCAACTTACAAGTTTTGGGTTACTCCTGAGGTACTGGACTAAGTTCTGTCTTAATTCGCCATGTGGGATTTTGATTCCCTTAACAATTTCCAGTTGTTCGG
The DNA here is from genome assembly GCF_036669915.1 of Pocillopora verrucosa. Taxonomy (NCBI): domain Eukaryota; kingdom Metazoa; phylum Cnidaria; class Anthozoa; order Scleractinia; family Pocilloporidae; genus Pocillopora; species Pocillopora verrucosa. The sequence goes on along the minus strand of NC_089324.1, from coordinate 10,260,778 downwards.
ACAAGGCAAAGAATATGCAATTTCCTAATCCTTCATTGTCAGATATTCTGAAACCCCTGTCGGATGCAATATTCCTCAGCCCCAATGATAGATCTGTTCTGCTCTTGACTTTGCTTGCATCGAGTTGTATCTGCTGAAGTTCCTGAATGATTCGGTCGAGAGAACCTAGAAAAGACAAGGTTTTTATTAATCTAAATGCATGAAAAAAGGGAAACCATCGTCTAGTAGACTAAGAGAAACTTTGAGGTAAAAAGGAAAAGAAGTGCTTCAACCACCAGACTACCGCTGTTTTCTCCAACAACTCAGCCTTAAAAAGGATGCTCCAGCTGTCAATTAAGTAACTTTTTAAGTTCGATATCTGCTCGTGAATGAATACACTGATAATTAAAAGAGAAGAAGCAGAGAAGAAAAATTAACGACGAAGTCTGTTCTCTGACAGATCCGAGTAACTGGAAAAAGGAGTCCAAGAAAAAAATTACAGGCTTCAAAAAATGAACTGATGTATTTTTTCTATCTTATGAATATGTAGTTACTTCAACATTGCGTCGAAAGACAATTGTATTGTGGATAGAACATAGACCGGTTTTGATAGGAACAGCATTTAAACTTTAGTTTCGTTTTGAGACAAAGCAAAAGAATGCCCCAAGTCTACCTGTTTCGGGCAATCTAGGGTAGTTTCTAATTAAAATTGGATGAAAACTTCAAATGACTAAAAGAAATAAATAACACTAAGCCAATCTGTCTGGATCAGAAAGTAAAAGAAAATCAAATGCACCGAAGAGTGCAGGGGTATAAATAAAAAAATGCGTCATTCGTAAGAAACATGATCAACAGTACTTCACAAAGTTTTCACGAAGCATAGCTGGCCTGAAGTCGTACGTAAAGGAAAGGAAACTGTTAAAGCTCCTTGCAACCTGCCTGTACTTCTTTGGGGATGTCAATTATCGTGTGTTATCACTATTTTATTACTCACCTGGGGTCATTAATGAATCAACTGTTAGGTGTTCGGTTGACGTGTCAACAACTTCGACCTGCCGAGTTTTGAAACCTGTGTCTCGTCTTTTAGAAGCTAAAAAGATAGAAAGCAACTTTTGTTTAATATCACAGCAATCAACAAGAGGATAACACAACTGATTACTATTCATGTTTAACATATTTTTTATATGAAGTATTCATGCTTTCCATCACAGTAAATGAGAGGCGGAGTAAGCCGAGTAGCCCCCTAAAACACTTTTTGAAGGACATTCAAAAAACATTCTCACCATGAACTATGTCCCTCATCTTCTCCAAGAGAATGTCATACTGTTTCTCCCAACTAAACTTCTCCTCATAGGAGCTCCTCAGTTGCTGAATATCTTGAAGTCGAACCGATCTTTCCCTCTGTTGGATGCCAGCAATTGCCTTTGCCCACTCCCCAGGGTCCTCAGACTCCACCACGAATGATTTGCCTGATGGTACGGTGCACAGTGCTTCACCAAATCCTGAGTTGCCACTGACAAGAATGGGAAGACCAGCAGATAACGCTTCTAACGCCGTCAAACCAAAACCCTCTGTTCTGGAGGGCATGATGCAGAGATCAACTTCACAAAATAATTCTTTCAATTTCTCTTTGCTTTGAACGAACTTTCTCACGATCAGCTGGCTTTTATCAATTCCACTCTTCAGCAAATTTGCTGCAACCTCATCCTGTTTACCTTCAGGTGCACCCACGAATATGAGACTGTAAGACCTGTCTTTTAACTCAAATATTGCTCTGGCAGAGATATCGTAGCCTTTAAGACTAAAGTCCTCTGGATCACCACGGCCGAACGTCAGTACCCTGAACTTGTTACTCTCCTTTTCGGCCTGTTTTACGTCATAGAACTCGCGGAAAGTTCCAGGAGTCAGTTGAAGGATGTCTTCCTGACTCTTGCATGAGCGGAGCTGAGCAGAGAAAGCGTCTGTTAGCTTTGGTCCAACTGCTAGCACAGCATCTGCCAACTTGCACAACTCCACTTCGGTTAAATTCTTCTCTTCACCTTTGGAAATAGCCTCAGGATAGTTTTTGTGCATTGCAAGTTCTTCGGGTGCAGTGTGCACCACCTGAATCCACTTACAATTGTGAGAATTTCTGATAACTTGGGCTTGCCTACCAAGCTTTGCACCATGACCCAGCACAAAGTCAATGACAAGGTCTCTTGGTGGGAAACTCAACCAATCAAGAGGATCACTAAAGCCAACCAGTTTCTTAGCTTCCTGGATGGAAACATTGTGACATGATGCCATTCTCTTCTCGTCTTCAGAACAGGCAGATTGTGGGACAAGGAGAGTAACATCCACTTCAGAGTGCTTGGCCAACAGAATGGCAAGCTGTCTGTTAATGGTGGACAAGCCCCCCATCGACGAACTCCACTCACTGCCCAGGAGAGTCACCTTCAATGCTGTGGCAGACTTCATTCGACTGATTTGACTTGCTTCACCATGTGATCTAGCCGCTACATTTGAAGAAGACAAACCCTGAAGAAAAAAAGGGTCAAATAAGATTATGGTAATTACATTAAAAAAAATTGGATGCAGTCGTTTAAATTTATCTTGATCAACACTTTACCAAGGAAAAATAAGAAAAAGTATAAAATTAAAAAAACAATTCTGTCTTATTATCTGCATACCATATCTTGATCAATTAAGGGATAATTTTAGCAACTGCAGATAAGCGTGAAAAAATTCAGGCTTCGACCAGTGCACGGGCTCGAATCCCATGGAAGCCTGACTTTTTGGTATCGTTTTTTTACCTTTTGTTCAGCACAGGAAATCCATGGATAGAATTTCTTGACCTGAATTTGGTTATTCGCAGCGCCTACAGACTTGGTGCAAATGGCCTGCGTTTCATCGCCCAAATCTAACTCTGAAATGAAGTGAAGGCATTCCTCTTGCTTACAACCTCTTTTGTGATGGAGTTTACACAGACTGATCACGCGTCCACGGGAACAAACAGGACATAAGAAACACACATCACACCCAACGTTCTTCACCCAGAAGCACTTGTCCCGAACTTGATTAGTGATCGAAGTTAGTTGGCTGCGAAAGGCTTGAATTGAGGCCATATTCACCATATCAATACCACCATTAGCACTGACAAGAACAACCTCGATTGTGGAAGAGTGGCAAAGGAGAACCACAGAGAGACCTTGCTTCGGAAAGTTGTTAAATCTGGCAAAATTGTTATAAAGTTGTGGCAGAGCTAAGCGAGGAAATTCTCTGTCACACTTCAGAAGGAATTCTATTACAAATCGGGGAAATAAGCCTAGAGGGACCCGACCTGTGTCAAATTTGATAAAAAGAGAAGGTATATTTGCAGATTCAACGAGATCACATATCTCCTCAGGTAGAGGCGTTCGCAACATAGAAGGCACTATGTAACGCTTCTTGGGAAAATCTTGTGATGATGGCCAAGGACACAACAAGCTGAATTTTTCCATAATTGCAATTAGACTTTCGTGGGTTTCCCTCTGAGGAATCAAAGAATTCCAAACATGTTTGAGAAGTTCGTCCTCCAGGATTCCTTCGATCTCGAGTCTTTTCCAAAGATGGGCAAAGTTTTTCTCTTCACGAAAGGCTCTGACAGTTATTACATTCTTGAACACATCAATCAACCACTGAATATCCAAGAAAACTAACTCGCTTAATTCTGGACTGTCATCAAAGTGAATCAGAACTCGCAGATCGTGCAAAAAGTTTAGCACTGTCTGTGTCTCGTTGTAGTTAATGTAACAAACTTTGGAAGCAATCTCTTTCGCTCTCACGAGAGGGATAAACTTGTAATCTCTTTCCTTGAGGGCTTGAAGGGCCTTTTCGTATTTCAACCACTTGATCGGAATAGCCTCGGTTACGTGTGGTAACTCTCTAGAAACGCCATGTACGCCCTCTCGCAAGCGCACGATTTCTTCACATTCTGATTTTGTGCCTGACTTAGTGTTATCAACACAAAAAACATCAAACAAGTGAGCACCATATGGCTTGGTCCTTAGATCGCCAAAAATTTCATGGGCTAGTTCAACCGGATCACGTGCGCAATAGGGCTGATCAGCATGTGTGCACACCAGGAAAACGGCGGGAAATTTCTTGAAAGGCAACACCGTCTCAGGGTCCGCTAAAGCAGCCAAAGAACTCATCCAGAAGTCTAAATAGTCAAAATTCGTTTTCAGATTGTATTCATCTGCATTGAACGCTTTGTAAACTCCTTGCTTCATCAATGGTGTGGCTTTGTCGCTTGGATTTCTACTCAAGTCATAAACCAAAAAGTAGATGGCTCTTCTTGTGAGAAAGAGGGGGTGCGTCACGTAATACACCGACTGTCCAGCAAAGTCCCACAGTATGGAGTAGATGTCTTCTTTATCATCTTCCCAGTTGTCTCGAAGGAGCGTGGGAAGTAACTTCGCAACATCGTCGAAATCCGGCAATTTTTCCCGCGTGGTGGTAAGCAAATCTTCATCTGGTTCTAATTCTGTAGGATTTCGTACTTCCTTCGTTGGTAAATGAGGTTCCTCATCGGTGGTATTGGTTGATGCTGGATTTCTAGATGGCTCTAGAAGATCTGCGTAACTTGTCTTAGTGGGTTCTCTTTTCACTGGGGTGTCAGATACTTCATAGCCAGCTGACTCGGCTGAACTTGTTCTTTTGACTTCAGCAATTTTTTCATGCACCGTCAATTTGTCTGCAACCCACCGTGCTGTATTATGCTCAAATGAAATAACTGTGGTATCAATGTTGGCCTCCTCGTCTTTTTCTCCTGTTTTCCATATTTCGGTGGTTACTTTAAACTGATAACGATCGACCTCAATTCCCAGGGTGCTATCTTCGTTTGGGTTGAAGCAAATCCCTCTCAAGGACTTCTTCACGCTGGTTTTACCAGACCGATCTTGTCCAACTATCATCAGAGGCACTCTCTTGACGCAAGCTTGACCATCGGCTAGGGCATTTAAATAGGTTGCCAAAGCTTGAGGACCTCGAGCACGAATCGATGGAGGAACTGCAACAAACAGAAATGATTCTCGTAGTTTAATTATGCAATGTGGACCAGCCAACTTATTAAAACAATCTATTTCCAAGGTGTACTTTTATAGCCATCAATGAAATTGTGATGTAAATAGCGATGGAATAAAAGTGCAAAGAAGCCCACGAGAAACCACAACGGGTTCAGATGATAGGCTTCTTCTAAGTCATACTAACTCGTACTTATTAATGACTAAGTAAATGAACAAACAAAACAAATTGGTACAAAAAGAAATAGACTCATTGAAAACCGTAAAGGATAACCGGGCTCAGAAGAAGTGAAAGAAATTTAAAAAAAAAAAAACATTAATTTACATCAAAGGAACATTTTCAGTTCAGTTCAGTTATATACACATGTGGTACCTATGGGAAACAGAAAGTTTTCTGGATTTGTCCTACCTTTACGTTGAGATTTACACTGTCTATTGCAGATTTTAGATATCATTAACGTTAAGTATACTTGATTCTTATAAATACTGAATTAATTTTTCACAATATGATTGCAATTGCAATGCTCACTTTGCGTCCCCCGAAATTCTCAGGCGAGCAGTGCCTTGGGAAAAAGTCCTCTTGTTTAAATATCAGTCTTCTATTGACCAGTGATTCTTCTTCATAACGAGGCATGTTTATGTCTCATGAGCAAACTTTCAATAGTCTCTTTGTTAACTGTTTCAGTTCCACCTCATTTTAGACATACTGAACAATTACATCAACGCCAAAATTACAACCAACGCAAACTCTCGCGATTTGTATATGAATTTCTTTCTTTCCAACGATATAGTTAGGCTGTTACTTATGCAAGAAATGTATTTAGTTTTGACGATTCCATCGCCCATGCCTTGAAGTCCATGGCATTTCATCAATTTTACCTTTTCTTTCTACTCCATTGCTCTTTAAGGCGGCAACAACAAAGCATTGAACTTCCTTGACAAACTCGAGAAACTCTGGTAGCTTTCTCACTAAATTCTCTGGTTGCCACTGCCCACCACTGAGTAGCCTGTCCCACTCTTCGCAATGGAGGTGTACATCAGTCTGCGAAAAAATCGAAGTGTAAAGAAATCATAATATAACCTGGCACTCTTCCAAGCAGTGCCTTTAATAGGGTATGAGGGCGCAGATTGTCATGGGTAGACAGAAGGAGAAACCGTTTTAATAGCCTTGTTTTATAGTGTTCAGTGAATAGCAAGCTACGTTAGTGAAAGGAATATACGACGATGATGATAAATGAACTTCAAATCAACTCGAATACTGTCATAAGAACTAAACTTTGGAAAAGTTACATTCTACATAACTGAGTAAATTTATATTAAAACAGTGCTGAAGTTTCACAAAAAAACAGAATTCATTGATATAGCATGAAAGCATTACATGGCTTAAAAGTAAAATCTGCAGCGCATATATACAAAGCTCAGTTATAGAATTGCCTGTACTTGAAAGTAAAAGAACATGGTTTCGCCACCTCAAAGTTTCTTCGCAATTTCTTTGATTCTGATGGATATCCACTCTCGTTAAACAATTCATTTAATCGCTGTTTTAAAGTTATCAAAATATTTCAGGAGTGAGTCAAGAAAGTAAGGCGAAAATTATGGAAATCATTAGTTACGGGGAAAAATGAAGTCTCTACCGATTCTCTGAATGTTCCATCTTTCATATCAGCGGTCCAAGATTTTTCTTTCGACAGGATGACACTGAAACCAGGTTTAGACGTGTACACATTTCGTTTGGAAAGCCGCATGTGAACCAGATGAAATCCCCTGGGCATCTCCTTCTCAGGGAGTCGTAGGCCAAACGTGTCATCATCTGTAAAAGTCAGCCCACAAAGATATCTTGCCAACACACGTATCACCTCTTCATCGGGCGCATAATCTACCTTGTTGGCCCTTCCTAATCAAATATATACAGAGAAAGAAATTTACAAGAGGCTAATTAATCCTTTTTATTACACCCATTTTGAAAATCACCATTTTGAAATCACTGGTGGTCCCTGTAATCTGATTGGCTCTAATTGGTGCGATTTATTTACGAATCGCACCATTTTTTTGCTTTGAGGAAGCTACACTAAAAACAAAACAACCAACCAGATTTCAAGGCTTCTACTGCTCAAGTAGTGTTCATTACTGCGAAGATCGCTTTCATATTCACGTGGCAACTTTTGTTTTAAAAACTCTTATCTTTTCCCCTCAAAAAATGGATGAATTTAATTTCAAACCGGCTCAGTACTGCGTCAATTAAATATTTGAACTGACCAAATCCTGTATTTGCACGATTTCAAAATGGATGTAATAAAGTGGTAATTGAACCTCGTGTCGCGCAATTTTGGTCTGAAATCATATTTGTGATTTCAAATCAAACTGGCGCTGCGCGCTCGTTCAATTCTAAAATCACGCGAATGATTCAGCCCAAATTGCACTCCACTATATATCCCTCTGGCAGGCCTTCTTTTGGGACCTTTTCGAACAAAATCGCAGAATTGATGATTCCACGATTATTCCGATTCCGTAAACCCTGACTGTTGTACTTAAATAAGGACAAAAAAATGATTGGGAGGAAAGAGTGTAGTAATATATTAAATTTTGTGGTGATATAAGCAAACTACAAAAATGTATCTCGCAATATATCGGGTGAGAGGAAAGAAAAACTGCATATTCGTTTTTTAAAATACGTCATTGAAGAAAATTTACGTTCAATAAAATAAATTAAAATGTGGAAAGCTTGGATTAATTGGAGTCTTTATTTTTTCTCGATTCAGTGTAGATTCCAAGACTGCAAGATATTTGAGATGAAGTAGAAGGTAATCTATAAACTTAACATTTTTTTATTCTAATTACGCAGCGAAAATACCTGCATGTTCATTGATTATAAGTCTGCAATCAAACTCGCACCCGGGAAACAAAATATCGGCTTGTAAATATCTCCGTGATGGGAGAACCACCCAACCTCCACATCGTGACCGAGTGGATTCATCGGTGAAGTGAATCTCCTCCATGATATTTCTGACGTCAGTGGCTGGGGTTGGGATTCTTTCAAACTTCTCCTCAACATCCTTTTTCACTACCCAGACCTGAAAAGAATGTATGATAAGCTTTGAGAAAAAATTATTGCAACTAATAATGAATTATTTCAGCTTTCCCATTCGAAATGTTCTGTTTTGTTTTTGCCGTGGCTTGATAAGTAGATATTTAACATTAATGGCTATATGATAATAGCATTAAGCTCACTTAAACCAAAGTTTTATCGTTTTGACACAAGGCAACTTGGTGTAGTCGGTGCTTATTCAAAACTGTTAAGGCCAGTTATGCTAACAAGGTTTAGCCGTTGTTTAACAAAACGGCACTCCAAGCCATCTTTAATGTAGAAGATCCTTTTATCTGAACATTTACTTTTGTGAACAGGGTAAAGAGAGCCGATAGCTAATAGTTAAAGGACAATTATTCAATGGAATCAACGTTCCCTCCAGAGGAGAATCCCTGAGGCCCACTGTCTCTGTAAAATTGCGGTTTGGGTTAGGCCTATGTAAGAAACCGGCCCTTACGGTTTGGTTCAGCTTTCTTTTGATGTGCAAAGAAACAACTTCGAAACTGCCCACAATGTACAACGATAAGAACACCTTAGTTCATTCGACTTTTATTTCTTTATTTACCAGCCATTATTTTTAAAGTTTTCGTCCTGTAATGAATTGCTTTTAGCATCATAAAAGCCACTGACTTTGTGGAAAATTTAACCAAGCCTGTTGTTAAAAATTGGGCGAGTCGCCGCCCATGTAATCAGACCCTTGAACTGACTTACCTTGCATCTCAATTGATGACTGCATGGAGTAACGAATGCTAAGTCAAATCTTGCGGCGTAATTACGATATTCTTTCGGCGTATTTTCATAGAAATAATTCTGGAATAAATCTGCTATGAAATCCACGCCTTCTTGAAATGCAACCTTCCAATAATTTCCATCGGCAGAATATTCAAACCTTGTTGTTGCATCATCTATACTCCACTCTCCTGATGGGAAACAGACTTTATTTGAGCTTAGTTTGTATTGTTGATAATCACAAATTTGAACATCTTTGATTTGAATGCTTGAGTGTGTAAGAAGAAGGGAAGATATTGCATTTAATAAGTTAAGAATGATGATAATGAATAATTACATAGCGCTGAGCGCTTAATGGTAATATCACACTTTATTACATCCATTTCAAGTGAAATCACTGGTGATCTTTGCAAATTTGGTTGGCTCTCATCAGTGCAATTTAATTACGAATCGCACGATTTCGTGCTCTTAATCGCATCTTTTTCCCTGCCAATGACATAACTTAACTAAAACACAACAAACCAATCAAACTGCAGGAAAGTGAAAGGCAACTTTTTAACTTTTTAAAAACCAGCTCAAAACTAGATCAATTAAAGATTTGTTAAGACTAAAACAACCTGCACTTTAGCAACAAATTTTGACGATTTTAAAGAAGATGTAATAAAGTGGTAATTAAACTCTGTGTCGAGCAGTTATGGTCTGAAATCATACTTGTAATTTCTACTCAAAATCGCCCTGAATTATGCAATTGCCAAACGAAATACAATGTGACCTTCATATACCAATGGAAAAAAGAGCAAAACATAAACAAAAGTGAAATGAAAGTAAAGTTATCGAAAAACACTTTTATAACAAAGCTTTACAAAAGCGTGCGCTCTGATTGGCTGATATGCTCGCTCCATTTGCCCGCAGGTTGCATGCTGACGCAGGGGCTCTTGGCTCTTTTTTTTTTTTTTTGTACACGAAATGAAAGATGTTTGAAAGTCTCAATGCTACAAAAGAAATGGTCAGCGTGCAGCGAGCAACCATCGAGTTATGGTGCACGCGGGAGGTTGCTACGCACGAAAGAAGTGTAAGAGTCGCACGAGGCGAGAGAGATAGACAACAATACAGAGGCGCGCGTAGATATGGAATTTCTCTTCAAGTGTTTAACTCGATAGCCCACGAGTGAGCGCAGCGAACTAGTGAGATGTCAAGTTGAACACGAAAGAGAAATTTCATTTCTACAAGCAACCATGTTTTACTTTGTTTATCACATAAACGCAATAGCCCTTTACTGACAAGAGAAGTCCACTTAATCAATGAATGAAAATAAAAAGATCGACACTTCGAATAAAAATCGTAAAGTGCGATGGCGCACTCAAGATGAAAACATGCATTGAATCACTACAAAAAAAAAAAAAACAACGGACCTAGTTTTCAAAATTCTCAGTTATTAAATTGGTCCTTACCGACAGAAGAATTCTCTCAGGTACAAGGTCAAAATCGGCCTGTGGCAAATCTTTTAGTTATTGACTTTCGTTCTCAGCTACGAGATATGCCATCACTAGAGCAAGTTACTGTTTGTAAGCAATATGGATTTTTCAGTGTTTTAGCAGCCATAGTCCTAAAAAATTCCGAAAGGCGAGAGACGTGTCAGCAGCTGATTGGCGATATCAAACGTACGTAAAAAAATATCGTTTTTTTTTTTTCACGTGTATTGTCACAGCTTTCCTAAGGGCTGAAAAATCCTTGTAGAATACCGTAGTTTATATGATAAAATGATAGATTTAATATCATTTTGTGATCTAGTCGCTAATTCTCATGAAAACCGTCAGAACGTGCGATAAACCAATTAAAGCACCGGAAACTGAATGAAATATCGGCCACAAAGGCGAAGCTGTAATTAATTTAAGGTTGAATGAAAGCAATGGCACGAAGAAACTAAGCAGAAATTGTAAAGAAAACCATCGAGAAAAAGCGATATGTGAGATGAAGGCACAAACTACATGGTGCTACTGAAGATTACTTCAACTTGGATGGAGAAAACGCTATTTTTGTGGCCAGAATTGGCCTACCACTACGATTGCAATCTGATAATCTGTACGGAAAGTTTTTAAAAAGTTTGCAAGTCTAGGAAGCAGCTTTGAAAAGTTCTGAAAGTTTTTCATCGAAATGAAGGTCGGGTGTACAGTTTCAACTGGTAAAATTTATTTCGATTATTTCGGTTAATAACATTATTAGCCTGCACCACGACAAAAGCGGCAAAATCGAAGACAACAACATAGAGCCGTGTGTACTGATTCTAATACTGTCCAGCTAGCTTGCCTACTCGCGGTACACTATTTTCCTTAAGCCAATTTTATTTCTATTGCCTCAGTTTGAATAAAGTGCTTTTATGGAGTCCTCGTTAAAATGTACAACAAGTGCTTAAAACGCTTAAACTTGGCAAAAACCATCAAATGAAAGCTGAAATCGTAGACAGGAAAACTGATTTCTCAGAAATCTTGAATGTACATTTACTTTGCAAGTGGTTTTTTTTCTCGTGTAAATAAGATTTTCAGTAGATTTTCGTTATTTTTTAGCAACAATTTCCTAGTAAAAAAAATGCCAACTTTTTCTTATGGGGAATTCTAGTTGATAATTTCTAAAGTTCTTTCACTTTAACCGCGAAGCGCCGGGTAAGTAAAGGCTTCAAACGGAGCTAGCAGCTGTTAGTTAAACTTAACTCTGAATAGAAAATGTTTATAATGCAAGAAAAATTAAATCTTTGTCGTTGTTTTTTGCGTTCAAAGTGTTCTCATTGTTTCCTCCAAACCAAAGGCCTTTAGCAAATTCAAATCCGAGAATTTGCCCCGTGTGGTGCTTGTTCACAGGAAGGGAAGATGTTTCAGTTTTCTATGGGTATACAGGCAAATATACAAAAGATTTTTGACCAACCAGAGCGCATGTTGTGTCTGGCTAGGTTATGTTATGAGCGTATATGATATATTTCAAAACTTGAAACGGTCACGTGTTCCTATGTCCTGCCGGTCACTTACCTTCATTAGGTCCGCGGATCACAGCCGATCCAAAATGACACCAGATATCAGCCTCTAAAGGATTCTTTGCTTCTCCATGGCCTTTCATTTTACGGAGTGATTCCAACACAGCGTCTTGAAGTTTGGACAGATAACGCGAGTCGCTCACAGATTTCTGATAACAAAAGAGCCCAAGAGTTTTTTTTTTTTTAATTTATTTTTTTGTTTTAATAAAGCATTTCTTACGTTCACATACAAAATAGAAATTAAGAAAGAAAAAAAAAAGAGAGAAAAAGATACACACATGCACTCACTTATATAGTACAAATAGAAGAATATCAAGTTAAACACGCACAAAGCTATTACAGCAATACAGTTACCTTGTATGTAAGTTACCATGGCATCACTTTAAAACTAATCATGGAAATTAATCATGACTTTACTCATTCGTAAAAACGCTTATTAACTTTTTCCACTTTATAAAATGATTGTCTAATTTGTCTCTTTTCCCGGCAATATGGAGTTCGATATTGTAAATACGCCTTGTCCTGGCTATAAAACCTTGAAGAGAAGGTATGCCATTCTGGTATTTCCGAGAGTAAATATAAAACTTACCCAGAAACAGAATATGGTTAAACAGGAGAAAATATTCTGCAATATCGAACTAAATAAAAATGACATCTTCCTCTTCAAGGCTATCAACAGAGATGTTATAGTCGCGCAACCAGGACAAGACATGTTTCCAAAAACTAGATGATACACTACAGGAAAAGAGTAAATACCCTACGGATTCAACCTCTGTTTGGCAGAAAACACAGGACGGCGAATCAGCCATGCCAAAACGAAACAGTTTTTCGTTTGTAAAAAGCATACGGTTTTAAATTTTAAACTGATGTTGTGCAAAACACAGCGAATCAACACTTTTCCAATCAATGTCAATGTTTGAATACTTTGCATCTAACTTTACTTTAGCAGTAGGCGTTGTTTGTTTTTTCTCCTGTAAAAGCCGGTAGATTTGCTTTGAGGAAGCATGAAGAATTGGAACCAAATTGTTACTTATTAGAATAGCAGGTGAATCCGGAAGTGGCAATAGTAGCCCTTTTAATTGTCAAGCGCCAACTGGCAGGCATAGAGTTAATAAGACCCATAATGAAGAAACCTTGCACTGGATTGAGATTTTCTTTAGTTGAAAATAAATCGCAATTTTTTTTAAAACCCTAAATCTGCAATACCTCGACGATACACAGATTTCTTATTGATGCAGAAAAGCTTGTTATTCCAAATAACTTCATTTGCAATTTCGTGTAGCAAGCTGGGCGTTTTTGCGTTTAATTCTGATCACGCATCGAAACACTGTTTGTAGAAACTTGGTAGAAGTTTAGCCCAAGAGTTACCAGCCTGGCTTACATCGGTATACAACAGTTGGCCAACAGTCGGCCGACAGTTGGCCGACAATATCTTTCGGGAACTGTTCTTCACTTTTACCCAAAATTGGATGCTAACTATAATAGTCTTCTAAATTAATTAAGATTACACGAGAATAAGGAAGATCTAGCAGAAAATTTAGATTTACAATCGGCTTTTCTTCGATATGGTCTGCCTGTAACAACAGCATTGCTTTGCTTTATTCAGCATCTTCAAAAAGAATATTTTCTGTGAACTTATTAACGTCAAAACGGTTTTTGGATGAGGATTTGTAGCTTCATTAGCTTCGTTTTCCCCCAATTTTAGGCTGATCATCAGCACCACATATAAGACGTCTTTAAAAGAGAAGCACCTCACGATTTCAGGCAACACCTGATATTAAGAAACGGAAACCGCTGACGAGACCAGGGGGTTATTTTTGGACTGTATATAGGTTTCCTTTTTCGCGCTGATCGGAGACTTATCGACAAAAACATTGAACGTATATAAATCGAGCCAATTCTCAAAAAGCGAAAAAAAAATGGAGAAGAAAATGCATTGATCTTTTGAATTATTTCGAGAGAAAATGATTTTAAGGAGGCCTTCTTCGTGAGCCGGTTTGATGGTGGATAACGATGAATTTTGAGGGTTTGGGTCTCTAGACCAGATTTTTTCCGTACAATCAAATTTACATATTAACGGCGACTGTGAAATCTCTTTCCAAAACCTACATTTCATTTGGCTGGTACCATGGAGAAGGAAGGTCCTAAAAAGGAGATTCCACCAGATATCTTTTGTCGGTAACAAAACTTTATAATAAGTGTGGCACAGATACTAGTGACTCAGTATTTTTCGTTGTGACCCTTGAAGAATGAAAAACACCTAGTCTACATACATTTAATTGATAGCAGACCAACGGGCAGGCTGTGTAAACGCCGCAAAAATGAATTCATTAAGAAGAAGGGTAGAGAACGTAAGCCCGCGACCATCAGATCACATGATAAGTTTACATTATCTTGTTATAAAAAGATATTAAATCAAGCCCATTTCAAGGTCCTCGTTTATGGCCAACCAAAGTATATAGCCCTACACAAAGTTGTCATTATTTTTGCCAACGATTAGTATATTAAGGACAACACACCTGTTGGCCTACTTCACTTGAAGGTCTCAGTCGATACTGCTCTTCTTTTTCAGGGATCAAAACCAACTTCAGTTTACAGTTTTCAGAGAGATTCCAGCCATCAATGAAGCCACAGACTTTATTAAATTCGTTTCTTACCCCTCTCAGTCTTGCTCTAGCCTGAAATTGAAGTCTTCTTTAGTAATTTTATAGATCATTCTTTGTGATTAAGAAAAAACAACTGTAGATGGCTGCCTCAAAATCTCCCCTTTCCATTAATGTCCACAGCATTCGTGAGTAAGGATGATGTTACCTAGCCAGAAAAACGAACATCACAACATTGGCAGTAAGTGCCGCACGAAAATTGAAACTTGATGATATCTTGTGATGGAAGCAAACGCTTTTATGGGTAAACACAATGCTCATGATGCGACAAAAACGTACTCATTGCGATATTAAAAAATTGATATTAAAAACTGCTTACAATTTTTATTCCAATGAGCTGTTTAACATGTTTCCTTTGCTTCTTTGTTCCTTTCGTAATATGCACCTCCCCTCCTTTCCGCGTTACTTCTGCTCCTGTTTCGTTGCTTAACTCATGAAGATTAGCTCCGTGCCTACCAATTATTAAACCTTTATATCTGGATGGAATTTCCACCTCCTCAAAAGTATTAATCTCTATCTCCTCCTGTGAAGAAATTGATATAGAAGTTTTAAACTTCCAAGAAAATAAAACTGAATTGTAATATGTAGAGGGAAAGCTTATAACATCCTTACTGATCCCCGCTCCAATTAGATGAAACGGATTTTTTTTAATTAAAAAAATTAATTTGTTTTAATTAAACATGCATATGGTTCGTCATAACCATCTATCTATGTGATCAGAGCTAGTCTTATCCGAGAGTGGACAGTCTTTAGATCTGCATTTTTAAAAAAAACTTACCACCTTTTCCAAAATAAGTTTCCTTGCTATTTCTCTCTGCTCTGAATCCCCAAATATAATAAATCCTTCCTCGTCTCCCTCTGTTGAGGTGATTGTCGCCCCAGACGTCTGTCTTATTGTATTTAAAACGGCTCCATCCCTTCCAGTAACATGACTTTTGAACTCCCTCGATACTGGCACAAATTCACTCTCCATTGACAGCGAGATTCAAATGATCTGAAAACCATGAGTACTTAAATAATTTGAAAGTTCCCGTAGTTAATAATGCTAAAGCAAGCATGTAGGCCAAGAAAAAAATAACAAATCAACACAAGGTAAGAAAACCGAAACAAACAAGCTTAATTATCATTTAATTATCAAAATTTTCAATTGGGGTTATTTCCATCACCAACACTATTCATCTTTATTATAGTATGAATGATTTAAGTTTTCCAATCATGGTTTAGTTTGATTCTTGATGAGCTTGTCTTATGTGGAGTGGACAACGGAATGGAATTACGGAAACATTCTTGACAGGGAATTACTCATCTAATAAAGTTTAGGAAAGGAAGTACAAGCAGTGTTTCCATCATGAGATCTACGCTGAGTTATAACATAAATCGACCAGCACCGATAATTTGGGCAGAAACTGAACCAGTGAAAGACAAAGGCTCTTTCGACTTCCTTCTTCCTTCGTTGGTTTCAATATACTAATGCCCTGAAAGCCTCCATGATGAAATGAAGAATTTATAAAATAGGAAAGTAAACTCAACATCGAACATTGAAAATTTACCCTGAACCACAGTAGCCTGCGGAAGAAGATATGTCAAGATACAGTCGACAATTTCAAAATTCAACCGAATGTGCTTCCACGTAAGTTATATGCCATTTCCGAGTGGAAATTAAGTCAGGGTTTGATGGCATCTTACTTTCTCTAGGGAAGCTAACAATTTCCCTTAGTTGGCACCTGGCCGTAAGAAGTCTTAAACAGCTACCGTTCTTGAAAGTAAACACTGTATTGATAAAAACCATCCAAGCGGAATTTGAGACATTAATCAAGAAAACAAGGCGGCTATACCGAAGGACTTATCTACGCTCCATATAATCTTCACGTTAATCTTTCGTTTACTCACTTAAGAAACACAGGCTTCTTCCTATTATTTCAGATTTTCTCTTTAAGAAGGAGTCTCTCATATAGGAGAAGTAACTCATCGATGAGCTTCTGTGCAAAGCCTATTGCGCAATTACAGTATGGGTTCCGATACGTAGTGAATTATAACATTCCCTATTTTAAGACAACCGATTATTTTATAGCGACTGGTACATTACTCATCTCATAATCATCATGTTTGTTTGAATCACATACTGAAACTTGTTGAAAGATCAGGCGCTACGTTACTATTATCGATCTACACGGTACCTTAAATAAATGCCTGCTGCCACTGATTGATATCAAATGGTGCAATGAAAAATAACCTTGATGTCATACACAACCGTTTATTTTCCTGTTTAGGTTCACTGGGTTTGTCTTACTTATTTAAGGCGAAAGTGAAATTCTATGACGAAAGAGGGTTATCCTGCCATTGTCTGAGGCTCGATTACATTTGTGTCTTACCATTGCCTCCGCTGTTACGTGTAGTTTCCTCCACAGATCGTCTTTTAAAACGGGCTGGAAGAGCCCGTCGGTCGATCGGTCGATCGCCACCACCTTTTGTAGCTTAATTAAATGAAAATAGTTTGGTTTGGAGCCGAGATGTTTGAGAGAGGCGAGCGCGTTGCAACCAGAAGTACTTCCGTTATGGCCGATGTGGTGCTCGGTTAGACAACAAGAATGCCTAGCGATCGCAAGGCATGATGGAATTATTGCATATTGTCATCTCGGAGACTGCTTTGGCCTAGATACAAAAATCCCGAAAAATGGTCCAATATTCAGTCCGGAAAAATATAAATCTCATTTTAGAGAAAGATGTTTTTACATCTTGTCTAGAGCGTGGGACAGGGAAATAAAATCTGAATCCCCTTAAGGAATTCGGATTCCGCACTCCGATGCTGTACTACTGAGCCACAGAGGCTCTATGGTGAGCAAGGCCCATTACGAATTTCATATATGACACACATCCTGCATTCTGTTAGGATCAGCAATGCGTAATGTTTTGTAAATAGAATAAGAAACATGGTAAGTTTGAGTAGTTTGACTTTCTATAATCTCTAAAAATCTCGAAATTTTCTTCAAAAATCCCGATTTAACCCAAAATTTTTTTCCGAAAAAATCCCATAATTTGAATGAAACGCAAGATTCCTATGATAAAATCGCCTGGAAGCACCTTCAAACTAATTCAAAATTACAACTTTTTTACTAGACAATGCAAGTGGTTCGTTAGCTTAGTCTCCTTGCATATTACTCTTCTAAACAATTAATAACGACAATAAACAGTTTGAATATGAAGGCGATCTTCACAGTAATGAACACTTTCCGAGCAGTAGTGAAAATAAGGCCTGAAAAAAATTCAGGCCCGTACGGGATTTGAACCCATGACCTTTGCGATACCGGTGCAGTGCTCTACCAACTGAGCTATGTTGGTTCCAAATAAACTCGTGAAGTGATGAAAGGTGACCAAACTCTACCTGTAAGATAAGACCGCCAAAAGGAATAAGAAATCATCAACTGGCTTATTACAATGTTTATTGAATGGTTTATGCTAATATATTATTTCTATTCATTTTCCAGCACCAATATAACAAACCCTTACGATGTTTCTAGATTAGATATATTACTATTTTTATCGTTTAATAAATATGTTTATATAATAAGCTCAGTTATGCACGCATTCTGATTGGTTCTCACTTATGATCTATTGGAGGACGGACGCATAGATGACGTCAACATTCAAACTTTTGCCCTCTGTTATTTTAAAATGGCGGAAAGTTTTGAAAATTTAGACGATATTTTAGCTGACCGGGTGAACGAATATTTCGAAAAAAGTTTTGTCGAGGCTGTGGACAGTTACGATAAACAGGAGAAAGAAAGAAAGTTTTTTGGATGCTGTTAACAAAAGGAAATCAAAATTAAATAAGCTAGTGCAACGTATCTTATCAACACCGTGACTCGCTCTTGATGATATTCGCTAACAACGTCTATTGGACTGTGCATGTCTACGTGCCAAAGACCATACCATGTATACCAAATACATGTACGAAAGGTAATCTAATTATTTTGTCATTGTCAAATCAAGGAAGAAAGGTGTCCTAAATTACCTAGGTATAAGCTATACGATAAGCTTAACTTTACGCGCATTTTGATACAGCATTTTAAATTTTTCCATTGACAAAATTTTACTTCGTCATGTTGCCCTACGTCTGTGCAGTAATAAATCAGGGAAGAATCAGGTAAGACCGTTCGTGACACGCTCTACTGCGCCTCACGTGCTACCCTTTTGTTCTTACCACATTTTGATGTCATCTGTGATCTAAAATAATGAACAGACGCAAGGCAACGTAGAATCCATTTGTCGGTTAGAGAACTGGTGCAATGGTATCGAATCGTTTTTGCACTGAATATATTATACTTTTTTGCGACAGTATGAATTATGAAAGATACATTCCATCAAATAATCAAATTATTATCCTCTCGAGAAAAAATATATCTCATAGAAGAACAGCTTAAAGTCGTTGATGATCCCTTGATTTGATGTATCATATCACTTATAACAGGCTGATTAAATTTTCAAGTGTCAATGTTACTGTGGCGCAGTTCACTGCAAATAACACTCTGAACTCGTTTAACGAATTGAAGAAATTCAGGAAACTTCGCAACGATGTCCTCAGCCCCCAATTTTCATTCTTTAATTGTTCGTCCCAGTCTTTGCAGCGTAGATGCAGAACGATCTGCAAAAAAAAACGGTTTTATCAGTAGGTTTACATCCTAAAAATAAAATGTGCCAACAAACGTTGAAAATCGAAACTTTTCTTGATTGGCCGAAATAAAAACTGCGATTACAGGTTGCTCGTGAAGGCAATTATTTATTTAATTACCAATGTATTAAATTGTGAGTGTCTTATTCAATATGCGAGTATGTTAGTTACAATAATGATGACAATGATAATATTTATACTGTTTTTTTTCTCTTTTTCCTCTATATTGCAGAATAATGACATCTCCTTTGAAAGGATAACGAAAAATCCAGCTTGTGACGAACAAATATTTCCTTCGACAAAGTTTCCTCGGCAGGGAGATTTGGTTCATTTACTTCTTCATCTTCCGTGAACGTAAAAGTTAGTTTGGACAGATATAACACACAGCTTGTCTTTCATTTTCGTCAAGATCTGCTGCATAATTGGTAGAGACGGCATCAAGTATAAGAAAAACAATATTGTGATGTCTTCGGCCAAGTTAAACACACAAGACTTAAAAGCATGTATCATCTACTGAAAAAGCAACATTTTATCTCAATCTGAGATGATCTGCATTTTCTAATGGTATTTAAGTTTTATACGTTGTTGCATTAATTTCGATCAGAAGTTTGAAAAACATTTATAGTTTCTTACATTCATCCAGTACTTCCTTTATCTATTTTACTTATTAGTAGCTTTATTGGCCAAGTAGCCAACTGGCAAATTTGACTCTGACACCTTCTTTAAATGCGGTTTTTCCAGTAATCCTGTCCTCCCTGAGTTTGAAATTTTTCGTTGCTTCTTCAATACTCCATTGTTCTTCAACTAAAACCTCCGCTGTAATCAATCAAGTGTTTTATATTTTTACTAATGCAGGTCTAGCCGGAGTCAATTTCAGATCTTAATGATAAGGACGCCACATGTGATTCTTGGGTTAATTTTGTCATTATTCTTATCATCATTTAGATTAGTGAGAAGCTAGACAATAGTTGCAATAGGTGCAATAGACTTTATGACAATTTATTAATGTTTATCACATATTTATTCATGTTGAATGAATACTTTCAAACAGAAGAGTCAATACTCATAATAAAGAAAAATCAGAATCAATAAGTTTACCTTCATCAGGTCCGCGGATCACTACTTTTCCGAAATTACGCTACATGTTGGCCTTCGACCCCTTTACCGTTTTAATTCTGCGCAAAGATTGCAAAGCATTTTCTCAAATCGTATGCCATGCTATCAACGCAACTTGATTCCTTATGCAGAGAAAACAGAGGAAAACTTTTACTGATTTTCCCTTATAATTGAGAACTATTCACCAAAGTGAAAGTGGCTAGTGGGAGAAATTTACCTCGTCGCTTCGAGGCTCGATAAATATCCACCGAGGCGAATAATTGTTTTAGTAAAATAAAATGCTAAAATACTGAGATAAAATAACACAAAAAGATGATTGTAACTCACCCATTCCTACAACAATTACGAAATTTTCGGGCGCAAATCCCGCGCGAGTTGCTCGGCGGTGAATAGCAAAGGAATATCCAGAGTTTGAGTAGCAAATCAGAGCGCACCCTCAACGCTATCCACTCTTTTAGTATATACTTATAGTCTTTAGCAGCCCTCTCTTCCCCACAACCCGTAATGGAATCTCTTCTTTTCTATGCGGCAGTTTCTAAGCTACAGCGAGAACATCCTTTCGCAGATGCATAACTGGTTGACACTTGTTTCACTGTCTGACTTTGTATTATCTACACAATACAAACCGTACAACTGAATAACATAGGGTTTCCCTCTAAAAGTTTTTATACACTTCTGCCGCGAGTTTAAGGGGATCTATGCCATCGTAATGTTCATTAGCGTGGAGGCAAAATGCGAAACCACTGGAAGATTCTGATTCTGAAATGAACGCTTTACTATTTTCTTGAAAAGAACTCCCTTTACTGATCCACTATTTTCGCTGCCACTATCTACTAAAACAATACTGATCTTGTGATCATGGTTTAAATCCTAAATAATATTTATTGAAAAATCACGGGATCTATCCTTTAAGTACTAAATATCACAACAGAAAGGAGACGGTAGATAGCTGTTGCCATGATGCATGCCAAATACCGCGAAGGGAATACAGCTGGGGTATTCTAAACCCATGTGCACTTTCTTATTGACACCTCTTAGTGACAGGAAATTCGATTGTGTTATTCAAAGCCGTGATTTTCGAGAGAATCGAGCTTTAAAGCAACCGGAGAAACTTTCGCCATCGCCGATGATATGCCCGGATCTTAAACGATAATTTCGAACCTTGTACCTAGGGGTATTTCGGTCAGTTTTCAAGACGAAGGGGAGGGGGGGAAGGGAGGCAAAAGAAACCTTCAAACCACACCTCTCAAAAACGACTGCCGATTGGTACCTTTCTTGCGTGACATTTCATTAGTTTAATTCGTTCAATTATGCATTAGCCTTTGCTATTTAGATGACCCCAACTCCCTCACTATCTAGGTTTTAGAGTAGCTATTTTTTTCTTATTTAGAGGGAGGTTTTAAAATTCTTGTCTGCATATTTCCAATTTGTATTTGTTGTAGGCTGAACCGAGTTGAAATCGCAAGTCTCCCTACTAAAATATGACTGCTTACGATTTGATGAAAATGTGTCCGTCAAGAACATTTAATGGTTTGTAAAAAAAAATAATGATTACATGAATAGAAACGAGTCTTAAAATAGGACAAAGTACAAAATAGTACTGAGCCCTCTAGACAAATATATTTTGTCCATTGTCAAGAAATTGTATTGTAATTCTTCCAGCCCTAAATAAACCAAAACAACACAAAAAAAAACGAAAACCTAACAAACATAGAAATTAAATACAACTTGTGCCTTACGCTTTGTTTCGTAAATCTGACTCTGAAATGAAGTGGAGGCATTTCTCATGCTATAATTTTCTTTTTGATGTTGTGTGAAGAAGCTGACTACGCGTCCATGAGAACAGAATGGACATAGGAAACACCTCATATCTAATAGATTTCACTCATAATAACACCACACGTAGTCTATCATCAAGGTTTGCTGGCTCTAAAAAGCTTAGATTTAGGTCATGCCATCCGTATCGATATCCCTTTCCTTTCGGTATAATAATCTCAATCACAGAAGAGCGGCAGTGGAGAAACATTAGGAGGCCTTGATACGGTAAAATGTAAAATCTAGTGAGGCAATGATTAAAATTTAGATGGTGCTAGACGAGGAAATTGTCATCTATACCGTAAAGAGAATTTTAATGCAAGGTTGGCTAGCTGTAAAACAGCCTGAAGAGACCCGAACCTGAAGAGACCCGAAAAAAAGAGGTACTTTGTGTAGATTCAACGAGATATCTAATATGTTCAGGCGAATTCGTTTGCAGCATAAATGGCACCAAATACGCTTGTTGCACATATCATGCGTTTATTGTACCGGTCGCAACAAGCCGAATGTCTCAAAAATCGCTTCAGGTTTTTGTGCGTTTTTATCAGAGCAATCAAAGGACTCCAAGCATGTTTAAGGTGTTTCTCTTTAACGATCCCCTCTGTTCTGAGTTCTTCTCCTAAATTAGCGGCTTCTAATCGAGGGCGGCATTAAACGGAGTAAAATTTGCAATCCGTTCAATTACTTGATGGTTGAATCAGTTGCTACCAGATCCGTCAAAGTGGAAGATAACTACCGGTTTCAAAGAATGTCGGCAATGACAGGTAGCCCACAGTCTTTCAAAACGTCATAAAGATCTCCAACAGTTATGAGATATTTTTTTGCAGCGAAAGTCAAAACTTCCAACACTTGGTTCATCGTGCGCTTGTCCAAAAAACGTATCTCCGCAGGGGTCAGTCCCAGTTTCTCAGCAAATAGCTCCCAATCGTCTCGACCTACAAAAATAAGCATCGAAGTATGTTCAAAACATATTGCTATCTGCCCTCGACCTTTTCCCTTGCAAATTTCTGCTCAATATTTTAAAACACCTGGCTAATGTTTCCGATGCGAGAACATTACTGAACATTTTGTTTTCGTTAAGCACTTTTTTTTCGCATAAGACAGATTAGTCATTAAAAAAAGCAACACAAAGGTGAGTGCGACTTTTCGTTTATCTCTGCTCTATTTCTCACCCCTCTCCCGTCCTGCCCTGTCCTTTTTTATGACTTTTCCTTTTCTTTCTTTTTCAGTTTTAACGAAACCATCTTAATTGTAACTAATATGAACAAAATCATTTAAGTGAACGATAGGTCCACTAGATCCAATAAAGAGACGTTGCTCACAGGCTCCTCAGTGGGGAGGATATCTTCCATCCAGAGAAGGTGGAAGGGTATGGGAATTATTTCCGGGAATATGAAGATAGTGGTGAGGAGAGTGTAAATGCATGAGTGAGTGAGGGTAAATAAGTCAGTAGAAGAGAGAGGGAAACGAAGGAAAGAGGGAAGGAAAAGGAGTTTTATTTAAATGCTTATGATTTGAAACACTTATTATTATTATTATTATTATATAAAAATATCTTAATTCTTTGCTACAAAGCCTCACCGCTGAGAGTAACTGTCAGCTCTTTTAGCTGAGTCTTTGGAATATCTTGAACAAGGAGTGTGTCGCGTAGCATTGGACCTGGAATAAAGAACAGCAGTATATATGAAAAGTACATTTCAAATGCAGATCGCGGGCTGGTGGTCTGAAACTAAACTTAGAGGGTCTCAGTGGAGTTATCAGTTGGCCGTGAATCAGCCGTAAGGTGGAGAATTGGCCGCTCTTAACCGGTTACAAGAGATAATAACCTGTTTATTTTCTCTTGCCTTTAATAATTAAAAAAGGTTAACCTTAAAATATGTTTATTTTACCGAAGCGGAAAAAAGTTAACTGTTAGCCGTAAATTTTTTTCCGAAATTTTAATAGTAAGCCGTAAAGGTCATCACCCCATCGACACCCTCAACTTACAGATGTGCGTTTAACTTTGCTCAGCAGTTTTGAAAGTTTTGGTTGAAATTTCAAGTGGCGAAGTTATTTCTCTGTATTACATGCAAAACGAAATCAGAACCGTTTTCTGGATATGTTCTATCCAATTTTCGTTCAGAATGAAGAATGAACGACTTTTTCAGGCTTTTCTTGTGTCTTAATTCCGTACGAAAACGCGTTTCAGAACCACTCACCATTCCAGCTTGCTTACCTGCTGTCCCTGCTGGCATGATTTCTCTTAAATACTTAACAACATCAGTCCTGCCACGATCTTTAGCGTTCCTCGTGAGGCAACGGATCCATTTCTCAGTTTCAGGTTTCGGATCTTCCAGTGAGGCATCATCAAGTTGTAGATTGTGAAGCAATTTATCTATAACCTCTTTTGGGGGGTCCGATGTTAACTGGAGAGATTCGCTAACTTTGTGAGGCAAAACAAGAGATTCGTATCCATTCCCTAAAATATCGAAAAACAACGACAGCGATAAACAAAATGTGCCTCAAAAAAAAAAAGGTAAAAGGTAATGACCAAAAAAGGTAATGAACATGAGAGAAAAAGGGGCAACCTGATACAGAAATGGAAGGAAAACTATGAATGATCGGCAACGGGGGTAACGCACCCTGCACTCAACTTAAACTAAGCAACGAGGGTATTGCACGTTACACTCAACTTAAATCAAACAACCAAAATGGTAGAAAGAAAAGCCGAGTTACCTTGTGAAAAAGGGACCAGCGTCCCATCGCTCCCCTGCAATGCATCTCGCCGTGAATAGGCAGGTTCTAGTTGATTTGCAGCGGATGTCTGAATTTGACAATTTCCTGTAGGAGTGTTGCAAACGAAGGTGTTATGGTGAGTAACGATTCTGGACTCTCACTAAGTTAATGAATCATTTTCATGAAAAGCGATGACGTGCGATATTTACGCACGAGCTTGTTTTCACAAAACGAACAAGCAAGGCTTTGCGAGCGGGTGAGTCAGTTTGTTTATTAAATAAAAACTTTCTTGAAATTCAAGGTGATTTATTAAATCGCTTGTACAAGTATCCATGTAGTTCTGAAGGCTTTCTAGGCAACTTACGAAAAGGTGCCTTCAAGTTAAATCAAGGCTTGAAATAATAAAATAAAATGCTGAATTGAATTAACTAAGCTTACAGCATGACAATTTCATAACAACGAATTAGTTTTTCGCAAGTATTCATTCGGTAATATACTGAATAAAAAGGAGGAAAAGCTGAACAAAAATAAGTATTTAGTTTTTCAACGCGGCTGGTTCTTTCTATGTCAAAAGGTGGACTGTCGTCGTCGTCTGAGGAGACAAAAACGCATTTCATCCGTTTATGAGTTTGTTGCTTATGTGCTTCTGCTGAAGACGAGGACGAGTTAAAATTGATGGTGAAAATTGAATGAAATCAGTGGTATGATTTGACAAGTCTCTCCTGATTGGACGAACGCTTTACGCACGTGTAAGAAAGCCATATCGCTGCTCTGATTGCCTACCAGAATTTTTAAGGCGGGTTAAGAAAACGGGGAGTAAATCTCAAGTATGTATATAATAACACACCTTTGAGTGCGCTGAGGATGAAACAATTTTACAACCGAGAAAAGATGAATAGAGACTTACTTTGTGCAAAAGGAACCAGTTTTCCGTCGCTTTCAACGCCTACTTGTGGTTGTAGCTGAACGGATGTTACAGATTTGCAAGGTATCATTGATGTCTCCTCGTTTCCACCTAGGAAAGAATTACAAACAAAAAAATTTTGAGTGATGAAAGTGCTCAACACTGAAAAAAGGAAATAAAAGGAAAGGAAGATAAGTCAAAGATCGTGCTTGTCTAGGCGATGTTCAATGTACTCTGAGATACGGTGTGCTAAGGGTCCACGCTCTGTAATCTGGATCGAGTGGTCCGGGCTCGAGCCCTGCCCGGCTTGTTATGTTGAGAAGGTCAATTTCTCCCCATTGGACTCCCTCCCTCGCCTAAGTATTTATTAGTGCCAGCGAAATGCCGGGGGGAGGGATACCTGTGATGAATCAGTAGCCCATCTAAGATAAGTAGTAACAATATTTACCCTAGAAGTGCTCTACAGTGACGAGCCCTGGCAATTATGAACCACTGAGGTGGAATGGACGTTTAATTTTTATCTGTTGTTCACGCTGGCGCATATTCTCTCGAGAAATTAACCCCATCAGTTCTATCATAATCCTTAGCATCCCTCGTAGAAAAGGATGCATTCAAGCCCCTTGTAAGTAAACAGAAATTATAAAATACGAAAAATGAACAATAATATGAAATGAGCAAAGGTAAAACAAGCAAAAAGGAAGAAACTGACCTTGTGCAAAAGGAACTAGCAACTTGTCACTTTCAACGTCTACACTTAGTCGTTGTAGCTGAAGTGCTGCCACAGCTTCGCTTGGCAACACAGGTGATTTCCTCTGATATCCATCTGAGATACCTATTTCAAAGAAAAAAATTTGATTGGACGATAGGAATCGTTTATGGTAAGCTTAAAATACGAAACTACAGAATAACTGTGGAAAGAAACGTCTCTCATCGTTGAAACAAATCGACTGACACGAAGTGTGTAATCGAGAGATAAAAGTGGTGGCTAACCTTTCCCAAATTGAGGCCCCCCTTCACGTTGATGAGTCGCTATATGCTGTTGATGAAAATAATAAAAAAAGTCGCCAATATGGGCTCTTATGGGTGAATTGAGCCGTTTTCATTCGTTCCCATTCATTTCGGCGAAATCAGTGCGAACGAATGAAAACGAATAATTGCC
This sequence comes from Pocillopora verrucosa, assembly GCF_036669915.1. Taxonomy (NCBI): domain Eukaryota; kingdom Metazoa; phylum Cnidaria; class Anthozoa; order Scleractinia; family Pocilloporidae; genus Pocillopora; species Pocillopora verrucosa. Next base: position 10,233,877 of record NC_089324.1, on the reverse strand, counting down.
CAATCAGCCAGTCGTGTATCCAGAGGGGAGCGTGATACTCCGTAAAAAGGCCAGGCTTAATGTGACCTGACATCAAATGACCTTCAAAAAAGACTCAGGCAAATCTCCTCGGCATAAAGGCAAAAAGGGCTTCGAGAAACACTTTCAATTACTTAAAAATTTTTATAAAAGTCCAGATCACATTGCGTTCACACGTAAAAGCAGCAAATATTTGCTATTCGCCGTTTAACATATTATAAGGTAACCACGTAAAAATTATCGATCATGGCAATGCTAAGGGGGATATTTTGGTATCTCTTGATGGTTTTGGCAAGGCAATCTAAGTTATACTGACATAAATATTTTAGAAAGAAAGAACGTTATAATCACCAACAATTCAACAATTCTCTCTGTTTTTGTAAAATATTATAGATGCATTACCATACACGATCAGTTCTCTCTTTGCTTGTATTTAGAATTGCCGAGAATTTGACAACGAATGATAGTAATAATCTTACTGCCCAAACGTACCAGCTAATCAAGTGTGTTACTAAATCATGCCAGGAAAAAACCTTTTTCTTACCTTTTCCTTACTAGAAGAAATCCAAGGAGCAAACTGTTCGGCATGAATCCTGTTATCCAAAGCAGTTACAGAGTTGGTACACACGGCCTGCTTTTCATTGCTTAAATCTGACTCTGGAATGAAATGAAGGCATTCCTCTTGCTTACAACTTTCCTCGTGATGTTGTGGGCAGAAGCTTGCCACGCGTCCATAGGAACAAACAGGACAAAGGTAACTCACTTCGCATCTGATGTTCTTCACCCAGAAGAATTTTTTCCACACCCGATCAATGATCGAGGTTAGCTGGTTACGAAAAGCTCGAATTGAGTCCACGTCGACCACATCAGTTGCAATTTTTACACTGAGGACAACCACCTCAATTGTGGAAGAGTGGCAAAGGAGAACCAGGGAGAGACCTTGATTCGGAAAGATGTGGAATCTGGCAAAATTTTTATAGGTTTTGGGCAGATCCACGCCGGGAAATTCCTTTCTACACCACTGAAAAAATTCCAGCACAAATCGGGGAAATAAGCCAGGCGGGACCCGACCTGTATCAAATTTGAGAAAAAGAGAGGGGAGTTGGGCAGAGTCTACTAGATCACTTATCTGCTTTGGTGGAAGTGTTTGCAACATCGATGGCACCAAGTAATGTTTGTTGCACAAGTCATCTGATGATGGCCAAGAACACATCAAGCTGAATTTTTCCATAATCGCAATAAGACTTCCGTGGGTTTTTTTCTGAGGAACCAAAGAGTTCCAAACATGTTTGAGGAGGTTTTCTTCCAAGATTCCTTTTTTCTCCAGTTTTTCCCAAAGACGAGCAAAGTGTCTCTCTTCGTGATAGGCCCTGACAGTTATTACATTCTTGAACACGTCAATCAACCACTGAATATCCAAAGTAACTAACTCACTCAATTCTGGAGAGTCGTCAAAATGAACCAAAACTCGCAGATCGTGCAAAAAGGTAAGCACTGTCTGTACTTCGTTGTCGTTAATGTTACAAATCTTCGAAGCGATTTTTTTCGCTGTCGAGAGGGAGATGAACTTGTGATCCTTTTCCTTAAGGACGCGAAATGCCTTTTCGTATTTCAACCACTTGATCGGAATAGCCTCGGTTACGTGTGGTAACTCTTTAGAAACGTCATGTACGTCCTTTCTTAAGCGCATGATTTCTTTACATTCGGATTCAGTGCCTGACTTTGTGTTATCGACACAAAACACGTCAAACAAGTGGGCACCATATGGCTTGTTCCTTAAGTCGCCAAATATTTCATTGGCTAGTTCAAATGGATTACGATCGCAATAGGGCTGATCAGCATGTGTGCACACCAAAAAAACGGCAGGAAATTTCTTCAATGACACTAAATTTTCGCGGTCCACTTGTTGGCAATCACTCCCTAAGGCAGCCAAAGAACTCATCCAAAAGTCTAAGTAATCTAAGTTCGTTTTCAGATTACATTTATCTTCAATTTTTCTATAAACTCCCTGCTTCACTAATGATGTGGCTTTGTCTCTTGGATTTCTGCTCAAGTCATAGACCAAAAAGTAGATTGCTCTTCTTGTGAGAAAGAGGGGGTGCGTCACGTAATACACTGACTGTCCAGCGAAGTCCCATATCATTGAATAGATGTCTTCTTTATCATCTTCCCAGTTGTCTCGAAAGAGCTGGGGAAGTAACTTCGCAACATCGTCGAAATCTGGCAATTTTTCCAGCGTGGTGGTAAGCAAATCTTCATCTGGTTCTAATTCTGTAGGACTTCGTACTTCCCTCGTTGGTAGATGCGGTTCATCGTTGGTGGTATTGGTTTTTGCTGGTTTTCTAGATGATTCTAGAAGGTCTGCATAACTTGGAATCTCATGGGGTTCACTTTTCTCTGGGGCGTCAAATACTTCAAAATCATAGCCAGCTGACTCGGCTGAACTTGTTCTTTTGACTTCAGCAATTTTTTCATGCGTCGTCAATTTGTCTGCAACCCACCGTGCTGCATTATGCTCAAATGAAATAACTGTAGTATCAGTGTTGGTGTCCTCGTCTTTTTCTCCTGTCTTCCATACTTCAGTGGTTACTTTAAAATGATAACGATCGATCTCAATTCCCAATGTGCTATCTTCATCAGGGTTGAAGCAAATCCCCTTCAAGGACTTCTTCACGCTGGTTTTACCAGACCGATCTTGTCCAACTATCATCAGAGGCACTCTCTTGACGCAAGCCTGACCATCGGCTAAAGCATTTAAGTAGGTTGCCAAAGCTAGAGGACCTCGAGCACGAATCGCTGGAGGAACTGCAACAAACGGAAATGATACTCGTAGTTTAGTTATGCAATGTGAACCCGCCAACTTATTAAAACAATCTATTTCCAAGCTGTACTTTTATAACCATTAATGAAATTGAGATGTTAGGAGCGATATAATAAAAGTGCAAAGAAGCCCACGAGAAACCACAACGGGTTGAAATAATAGGCTCCTTCTAACTCATACTAGCTCATACTTATTTACGACAAAATAACTGGCAAGGTACAAAAAAAAACAGACTTAATCAAAACCGTTTTTAATATACTTATGTGTATCAGATAACTGGGTTCAAAAGCAGTGAAAGAGGTTAAAAAAACAACAGAAACAACAACAAGATGGATTTATGTCAAAAGGAATAGTTTCAGTTCAGGCGTTTTAGAGCTAAGAATACATACACATTTGGTACCTTTGGAAAACAGAAACCTTTCTTGGATTTGTCCTATTTGTACATTGAGGTGTACACTGTCTATTGCAGATTATAGATATATAACGTTAGGTATACTTGATTTTTGAAATATTGCCTCAGTGTGAGCATCGATGCACTCCTCAACATTATTCAAATAATTTTTCACAATATGATCACAACTGCATGCCATGGCAATGCTCACTTTGCGTCCCCCGAGATTCTCAGGCAAGCAATGCCTTGGGAAAAAGCCCCCATTGTTTAAATGTAATTCTTCTATTCCTCGTTCCATTAGCCATAGATTCCTCTTTATAACGAAGCACGTCTATGTGTCACTTTCAGTTCCACCTCATTTAGACATACTGAAAATTTACAACAATCCCATCGCCCATGCCTTGATGTCCGTGGCTTTTCATCAATTTTACCTTTTCTTTCTACTCCATTGCTCTTTAAGGCAGCAACAACAAAGCATTGAACTTCCTTGACAAACTCGAGAAACTCTGGTAGCTTTCTCACTAAATTCTCTGGTTGCCACTGCCCACCACTGAGCAGCTTGTCCCACTCTTCGCAATGTAGGTGTACATCAGTCTACCAAAAAAAGAAGTGGAAAGAAATCGTAATATAACCTTGATTTGAGTTGGGGTTGTGGTAATCAAGCCATGCCTATAATAGGGTATGAGGGTAGAGATTCAAAGTTGTCAAAATATTTCAGGAGTGAATCAAGAGAGTATGGCAAAAATTATGGAAATCATTAATTACGGGGAAAAATGAAGCAGAGTCTATACCGATTCTCTGAATGTTCCATCTTTCACATCAGCGCTCCAAGATTTTTCTCTAGACAGGATGACACTGAAACCGGGTTTAGACGTGTACACATTTCGTTTGGCAAGCCGCATGTGAGTCAAATGAAATCCCCTAGGCATCTCCTTCTCAGGGAGTCGTAGGCCAAACGGGTCATCATCGGTAAAAGTCAGCCCAGAGAGATATCTTGCTAACATACGTATTACTTCTTCTTCGGGCGCATAATCTACCTTGTTGGCCCTTCCTGTTAAAATATTCACCGAGCAAGAAATTTTTTAAGAGGCTAATCAATCTTTTATTTTCCATCAGCAGGCCGTCTTTTGAGACCTTTTCGAACAAAATCGCAGAGGTCATGATGTCACGATCATTCTGATTCCTAAACCCTGACTGTTGTACTTAAATAAGGACAAAAAATGTATTTAAAAGAGTATATTTATGTTTTAAATTTTGTGGTAATGTAAACAAACTGCTAAAATGTATCTCCCAACATATCTGGTGAGTGGAAAGAAAAAAAACTGCATATTCGTTTTTTAAATACGTAATTGAAGAAAATTGACTTTCTCTGAGATGAAATAAAATGTGCAAAGCTCGGATCAATTAGAGTCTTTATTTTTCTTGATTCAGTGTGGATTCCAAGAATGCAAGGTATTTTAGAATGAGTGAGTTGCAAGTAATCGGATCCTTGCGTTTGAGCACAGATTTCTGGGATCGCCACGGGGCAAACATTGTAACTCGCTAGAAAGGAACGCATGGCGAAAGGTTGTTGGACGTCCAAAAAAGCGATTTTGACGACATATTATGGTTTTTTCGCCGCAATTTTATTTATTAATGGATGAAGATAATGTTGATACGAGCCTGTTTTCACACTTGTTAACGTATTTAATAGACAAATTACGACGTTTGAAAATATATCTCCTCAAAGGAAAGATGTCGTTGTCAGCGGAGGTGAAAATTATTTTACCGAACTGTTGCATTCTGAAAGGATGAAATAGGCGATGAAAAAAATGAGGAAATCCCAAGGTAAAGAGATATTTTGTTTGAGAAAAATCCAAAGGTCTTATGAGCCGCAACTTTTCTTCTCGAACTCCTTGAAGGATCTTGTCAGGAAAAGCAAGTTCATGGGAACTCCGACAGAAACTGTGGACATATCATCAGTTGTGCATCGCTCCTTAAGAGACCAATTTGTGTCACTCATCGCCGCAGAAGAAAGGGTTCAGTTTTGAGCCGATTATCAATGCTGATTCGTTCAAATTGTTCACAACAAAGAAATAGTGTAGGTGTTTTATCACTATAATGTACCACATTATGCACGCCATTTCAATCTCCTGCTGCCTCGAGGTAGCTTTTGTAGCGCTCTTTTGTATTACCAAGCCATGTAAAAAGCTAGAAGTAGACTTAAAACGTGTCTAAACAACTGAAAAAGCTTTGTTGAGTTATTCCTTGGCAAAGAAAAACTTAAACTTCCCTCGTATCGGCACTACCCAAATCTCTCGTTTTTTTTGGTACGTCGGAACAACCTTTCGCCATACATTTCCTTCTAGTGAGTTGCAGTGTTTGCCCGTGGCGATCCCAGAAATCTGTGCAAAACTCATTCATTAGTAAACTCATTCATTAGTAAAAGATGATTTATAGACTTAACATTTTTTTAATGTAATTACGCAACGAAAATACCTTCATGTTTGTTGATTATGAGTCTACAATCAAACTCGCACCCGGGAAACAAAATATTGGCTCGCAAATATCTCCGTGATGGGAGAACCACCCAGCCTCGACTTCGTGACCGCGTGGATTCATCGGTAAAGTGAATCTCTTCCATAATGTTCCTGACGAAAGTGGCTGGGGATGGGATATCTTCCAGCTTCTCCTTAGCATCCTTATTTTCTACCCAGACCTGAACAGAATGTATGAAAAGCTTTTGGAAAATCATTCTTTAAACTAATAATTGATTCTTTAAGCTTTCCCATTCGAAATGGTTTGTTTTATAGTTGCTGTGGCTCAATAAGTAGATATTTAACATTAATGGACATATGATAATATAATTAAGTTAACTTACTCCAAGGTTTTATCGTTTTGACATGAGGCAACCTGGTTTAGTCAGTGCTTATTCAAAATTATTAAGGCCAGTTATGTTCACAAAGTTTAGCCGTTGTTTAACAAAACTGCATTCTAAGCCATCTTCAAAGTAGCCGAATCTTTTATCTGAACATTTACATTTGTGAACAGTGTAAAGAGAGCCGAAAGCTAATAGTAAAACGGGACTTTTATTCGATGAAATCAACGTTCCCTCAGTAAGAGAATCCCTGAGGCCCGCTGCTTCCGTATAACCGCAGTTTGGGTTAGACCTATTGTAAAAAACCGGCCCTTTAAGGTTTGGTTCAGCTTTCTTTTGATGCTCTTACTGTGCAGAGAAACATCTTCTACACTACCCATAATGTTCAACGATAGGAAGACCTTAGTTCATTCGACTTTTCGAATGAATTGCTTTATCAGTAGCATCATATGAGCCACCGATTTTGTAGGAAATTAGCCAGGCTTGTTAATAAATTTGAGCGAGCCACCGCCCATGTAATCAGACCCTTGAAAGTTAACTTACCTTGCATCTCAGTTGATGACTACATGGAGTAACGAATGTTAAGTCAAATCTCGCGGAGTAATCACGATATTCTTTCTCTGTATTTTGATAGAAATATTTCTTGAATAAATCTGCTATGAAATCCACGCCTTCTTGAAATGCAACCTTCCAATAATTTCCATCGGCAGAATATTCTAACCTTGTTGTTGCATCATCTATACTCCACTCTCCTGATGGGAAAAAGAGCTTATTTGAGCTTAGTTTGTATTTTTAATAATCACAAATTTGAACATATTGGTTTCGAATGCTTGGATATGTAAGGAGAAAGAAATGTACTGCGTTTTATTAGTTAATAATGATGATCATAAAAATAACAATTATTCTATACTTAAATATCGCTAAGCGCTTGACAATAACATCACACTTTATTACATCCATTTCAAGTGAAACCACTGGTGATCCTTGCCAATCTGATTGTCAGCGCGATTTGTTTATGAATCACACCATTTTATGCTCTTGATTGCATCTTTCTCTGCAAATGATATAACTCAATTAAAACGCAACAACAATCAGATGCAGGGCTTGTTTAAAGAAACCAATCCAAACTGTGGGAAAATGAGAGAAAACTTTGCAACTTTTTAAAAACCAACTCAAAACTGGATCAATTAAATAAAGACCAAAACAACCTGCGCTCGAGGGACTAAATTTGGCGATTTCAAAGAAGATGTAATAAAGTGGTAATTAAACTTTGTGTCGTGCAATTGTGGTCTGAAATCACCCTTGTAATTTCCGATGAAACTCGCCCGGAATTATACGATTGCAATACGCAGTAAAATGTGACCTTCATATACCAATAAAAAAAAGGAAAACATAGACAAAAGTGAAATGTGAGTAAAATTATCAAAAAGAACTTTTATAAAATAGCATTACAAAAGCGCGCCCTTTGATTGGTTAATTTGCTCGCTCCATTTGCGCGCAGGTTGTATGCTGACGTCAGTTAGTTGTTGTTGTTTTTTTTTCTAAACGAAACGAAAGAAGTGTAAGAGTCGCACGAGGCGAGAGAGAATGATAAATTTAATATCGTTTTATGATCAAGTCACTAATTCTCATGAAAAAAAAAGTGCGATAAAGCGAGCCGATAAAAAGAGATAAACCGATAAAAAAAGAGCCGGAAAGAAAATGAAATATCGGCCGAAAAGGCGAAGCTGTTACTAACTTATCGTTGAAAGCAATAACACGAAGAAACTTAGCAGAAATTGTAAAGAAAACGAGCTGAAAAAGAAATATGTAAGATGAAGGCACAAATTACAAAGTGCTACTAAAGAATACTTCAACAAGGACGCAGAAAACGCGATTTTTGTGGCCAAATAGTCCTACCACTACGATTGCGACCTGATGATCTGTACGGAAAGTTTTTTTTAAGTTTCTAAGCCTAGGAAGCAGTTTTGATAAGTTCTGGAGGCTTTTTAGTGAAATAGAGGTCAGGTGTAGAGTTTCAAGAGGTGAAATTTATTTCAATTATTAGAACTTAGTTCTTAATTCTTTAATAACATAATTAGACCACACCACGACAAAAGCGGCAACATCCAGCCGTGTGCACTGATGAGGCCCTATCAGGGGTCATCGGAATACAGGATATTTGGGTAAAAATTATAGGGATACGGGATATTTAAAAAAAGATTCTGGAATATCGAAGATCGAAGTTCCAATAACAAAATAAGTTTATTAGTCAATATAGAAGGTGCAAATAATGCTTTCAAATGCGATTTTTTACATTTTGCCATCAAATATTGTCAATTTTGGCATTAGGTGCCAATATCCCTTGCGAACTGAATTCCCAGTTTTCTGGGAATTCCTAGGAATTCTCAAAAATTCTTAATTATATACAAGAGATATACATATATGTATACGTTTATAACTTAAAGATCATGGAACTTATTATTCAAACTAAGTTTTAGTAAATCTCTACATTAATATGAATTTTCTCATGAAGCAGCAGTCAATTATGTTAAATGCAAATTGCCAATTAATCCAATGTACTCATATCACAGATTTGCTTTCTAACCTCAAAGGACTCTTGGATTCCATGATCATAAAATATTTTTATTGTGATGCCGTCTCATGATTACAGATGTGAAAAAACCATCAAACATTCGTTAGCTTTTTCTCTGGTACACAACTTCCACATGTGTAATAATAATTACACCGTTATCTACACTTAAGAAACTTTGATAGTTATGAACATAAGTTACTTCCCTACATTACTGGTTGCCTTTGTTAGAGACTTTTTGTTGACATTATTTTTAGCAGAAATTTCATGCCTTAGACAAACAAATTCAACACCTAATTAATCTTTCTTTTTTCATGATTGTTGTTGCTGTTTTTTTTTTTTCAGTTTTTTGCTCTGCTTTCGTAACTGATTGCTGTAATTTGTTTTGCGGTGTTCATTCTTACAACACATTTTTGTAAGAGTTCCAATACTTGTGGGTCATCCACACACTTCGCAAACATTTGGCATGCAGACAAGACAGAGGTAGTCACTGTTCCCTTTGAGAAAAAACACCTTTTAAATGACTTCTTCAATTTACCTCATTTGAAACCCTGATCTGAAAATACTTTTAAAACAAGACTTGTTAGTAGTGAGAAGTAAAAACCGAGTTTCCTTTCAAAACTTAATTTCTTGAATGTCCCAATCACTGGATCTCCCAAAAAAATTACTTCTTTTTATTTTTAGTGCAAAATACAAGTCCCTCTTTATATACAAATGAAAAGTGCAAGTCACACTTCAATAATAACAGCTCTAAAGTTTACTTGTTGTTCTTCTCTGTCCATCAGCTATCAACAAAATTGTTTTATATCTCGGACAGTGCATAACCATTTGTGGACCAGAGTTCCAACGCACCTCTGTAATCGCATATAGTTGCTTCTGTATCTTGTACAAATGCTTCTCCTTTATGAGACGGACTTTACTGTGTTGTCACCACTGCTTTAAGTTCAGCGGAAACGACTGACTGAGGAATCGAATGTTGGAACGTGTTGCTAAACGCTTGCTACGGTCAAGCTTTGTTGATTTAGGTACTGGCACACTGGGATCATCTATGTATCTCTTATACTTCCTAATGTGGTATCCTTCTTCTATAAAAATGAGTGTAAAAGACAATTTGCAATCGCATTCAAAACTGTGATTGGCTTGTGTTATTTCTCACCTTTGCCATTAACACAACTCAAGTGGGTTTCGAGTCTTTGTTTCCTCGACAACTTTCAGCCACAAATCGCGCATTTGTAGTACGATCGATTCTTGTCGATTATTTCTACATAGAGTGAGCTCACATCATTATTTATATAACCGTCAGAACATGGGTGCAAGGTATCCATCGTCCAGAAGCAGAGAACCGGTCGGAGAGGTCAGAATAAAATTGTGCGCTTCTCTTGACACTGCTATCGGCAAGTCAGTGGATTCACTATGCTAGCCAGTGACAAGTCCTAAAAGATCCGCGTGATCATGCCCGTGATCGGAAACAAAGAAGACTCCACTTGGCGCTCATCTTTGAATGTAATTTTCATCGGTTGATCGCTTGTTTATTAAGTTATTTCTTTTCTCAACTATTTTGCCAAATATAACATCTCTAAAGATAGGTTTTATTGTGGTCCAATGGGAAAACGAGAACAGCGTGAGTGTTGTAAAAGAAAAGAAAGTCGTTGGCGCCGTGAAGTTAAAAGAAGGGACAACAGTTGACATATTGACTGGTACAAACAAGGGTCGAGTGGCCATTTCTAAAGCTACCATCTTGACAGTTTGTAGTGAGTAAAAATTTTGATATTCGTTACGCGATCAAAATCTTATCAAAGAATAGATATAACGGCTTGAATTAAGCTTACATAATGCTCGGTGCAACTAAAACGGTCACTTACATGCCGCAGTTTCTTAAGCTTATGCTTTACAATGAAATACATCTATCAGTAAGGTTTCAAGACTACTTCAGTCACGTTTGGGAACATTCATGATTCATGATACAATCTGTGATTAAACAAACCTCATTACGTAAAAAATCCCTCCTTGGTAAAAACAAAATAATGTATTCAGCCCTTTTTTTAGTAAAATCTATGAGAGAGATGTACTAACTCTAATATAAAAGTCATTCAATATAACAGAGATTTCCCAATCCCAGTGCACTTTGTTAAATTGAGATTCCAATGAATGCCCTTTTCCTTATAGCTATCTAGGGCCTTGCCTAAGCTTTTAATATACTTATATTTTTTTTTTCATATTCAGGTGTCATGGAGTCCAGATACAAAATGGTCAAGCTTCTTGTAGACAACTTCATTCAAGGCCAACTCACTGTGAGCCCAGGGAAAAAAAGAGAAACAGCAGCTAAGTCTGCAGTTTAGGATAACTTCATTCTAATTTATTGTTACAGTTACTATAAGATTTGAATTGAAAAATCAATTATATTTAAGTGTAATTAACCCCTTCACTCCCAAGAGTGCTAGGTCAAAATTTGAGAAGAAATCTTTGAATTTCAATGTGCAGAATAAACAAAAACAAAGAGTAAAACATGAAAGTGCTGCTTGACAGCTTACATTTGAATGTTCACACACAAGAATTTTGTCCAAATAAGTTACAACCAAATAAAATCAAGTCAAAACCTGTCTCTGGGAGCGCAAGGGTTAATACCATTTGTATCATTATCCAAAATTAAACGATTCATTTTAAGACTATTTTTAGACCGATAGTATTTATTGCAACAAATATAATTTAAGATATTGTATTTTATGGACAAGAATCAACAGATTTTATTAACAATTTGTGTCGAACCAAATTTAATGATCGATTAGAACTATTTTATATGAATAGCTGTAATTGAGGATTAATCCGCATGAAGTTTTCAAGAAAATAAAAATAAATCAAATTCCATCCAAATTCCATCCATTCATCCATCCTACATTTTGATGTTAATAATTAATCAAAAATACTTTACACGTAAACCTTAATTAAGCTTGTAAATAAATTTTATTGAATACTTGAATTTTAGCTGGGATTTTTTAATTTTTTAGTATTTATGTTATATAAGTAGCCTCAAATTTTTGCTTAAAATTCCCAGTATTTCTTAAACATTCCCAGAAATTCCTAGGAATTTTTTAGATTTACAGCTTTTCAGGGAAAGGAATTGGTGCTCTGAGTTGGAATTCCTAGGAATTCCATGTCCTGTTGGCTATAAACTTAGAATTTCTGGAATTTCTTGGAATTTCTAAGTTTTTAGAACCAGAGTTGTTATGATTGGGAACTCTTAGGAATTCCTAGGAATTCCCAGTCCGAATTTACCGTAAAAATGAACACCTTTTATTCCTAGGAATTCCAAAATCCATTTCGCAAAATCCATTTCTCGATCGGTGACTCATTGCTTTGAAGTCACATCATGTGAATGTTACATAAGAGCATGCCATCGATACATATGATGTCTTATTTACACTTAATTTCTATTTGAAATACAAAACACCTCAGGAAAATGTGTTTTTCGTTATCAGGTACCCAACATTTCACGCTCAATGACGTCATCATGGTAACTGGCATTATAGGGATACGAACCAAAAGAATTAACGGGATACGGGATATTATGGGCAAAAATTAATGAGATACGGGATACTCAGACATCCTCAACCCCCCCCCCCCCCCCTCTCCTTAATGGGGCCTCACTGATACAAATACCTTCAAGCTTTTTTGTTTACTCGCGATAAATTTATTACTATTGCCTCAGCTTGAATTTAAACTTCCATGGAGTCCATGTTAAAATCCACAACAAGAGCTTAAAACGCTTAAACTTGGCAAAAACTTATCAAATGAAAGCTGAAATCGCGAACACCACAACGGAATTGCCATAAATCTTGAATGCTCATTCACTTTGCAAGTGATTTTTATTCTCGTATAAACAAGATTTTCAGTAGATTATCGTTAGTTTGTAGCTGTGTATGGTATGTATGTGTGTAAATGTGTATGGTATATTTTAAAACTTGAAACCGGGACACGTTTTCTTATATCCTACCGGTCACTTACCTTCACTAGGTCCGCGGATCACAGCCGATCCAAAATGACACCAAATATCAGCTTCTAAAGGATTATTTGCTTCTTCATGGCCTTTCATTTTACAGAGTGATTCCAACACAGCATCGTGAAGTTTAGACAGATATCGTGAATCGCTCACAGATTTCTGGTAACAAAAGAGTACAAGAGTTACCAGCCCGGCTTACATCGGTATACAACAAAATTGGATGGCAACCATAGTAGATTTGTTTTACCAATCTTCAAATCAATTATGATTACATGAGGATAATGAAGATCTAGCAAAAAATCTAGATTTACAATAGGCTTTTCTTCGACATGGTCTGACTGTCACAACAGCATTGCATTGCTATATTCGGGATGTTCAATGAGGATATTTTCCGTTAATTACTAACGTCAAAAAGGTTTCTGGATGAGGATTTGTAGCTTCATTAGCTTTTTCTTTCGTTAAATTTTAACCCTCACCATTTCAGGCAACACTTCATATTGAGAAAGGGAAACCGCTGACGAGACCAGGAGATTATTTTCAGACTGTATATAAGTTCTCTTTTTAGCACTGACCGTAGATTAATCGAAAAAACATTGAACTGTATATAAATCGAGCTAATTCTCAAAAAGCAAAAGAAGACTTCGACAAGAAAATGGCAAATAAAATGTATTGATCGTTTGATTGATTCCGATAGAAATTGATTTTAAGGAGGCCTTCTTCGCGAGCTGGTTTGATGGTGGATAACGATATGAATTTTTGAGGCTTTAGGTCTCTGGTTTTGTACACCAGATTTTTGCGTACAATCGATTTTCAATATTTACGATTGTGTGATCTCTTTCCTAAACTTACATTTCATTTAGTTGGCGCCATGGAGAAGGAAGGTAATAAAAACGAGATTCCACCACATATCTTTTTTCCATAACAAAACTTAATAATACCCTCAAAGAATGAAAAACACCTAGTCTACATATATTTAATGGCAGGCTGTGCAAAAGTCGCAAAAATGAACTCATTAAGAAGGGTAGAGAACTTAAGCCCGCGATCATCAACCTGCAAGTTCAACTCTCTAACACACTACCATGATAAGTTTACCTCACCCTGTCCAAAATGTTTTATATCAAGCCCATAACATGTCAAGTCATATAACACAAAGTTGTCATTGTTTTTGCCAACGATAAGTATATAAAGGACGACATACCTGTTGGCCTTCTTCACTTGAAGGTCTCAGTCGATACTGCCCTTCTTTTCCAGGGACCAAAACCAACTTCAATTTACAGTTTTCAGAGAGATTCCAGCCATCAATGAAGCCACAGTTATTGTTAAATTCATTTCTCATCCCTCTCAGTTTTGCTGTAGCCTGAAATTGAAGTCTTCTTTAGAAATTGTCTAGATCTTTGTGATCAGGAAAACCCATCTGTAGATGGCAGGATGTCAAAACCTCCCCTTTTCATTACAGACCACAGCATGCAAAGATTCTTTTACCAAGCCAAAAAAACAAGCATCACAAGCCTGGGAGTAAGTGCAGCACGAAAAAGAGAAACTTGATGATATCTTTTGATGAAAGTGAAATATGATCATCGCAGTGAATTTTCCAATTTAAGCAATTGGAAAGAAGAAGCCTGAAAAAAAAAATCAGGGCTTCAACGGGATTCGAACCCGTGACCTCCGCGATACCGGTGCGATGCTCTACCAACTGAGCTATGAAGCCACACATTGGGAGCGAGGTCAATTTATTGAGTTCATATCTTCCCGTGCAGTGAAATGATGTGAAGTTTTTATATGAAATAATTCATATTTGTACTGCGGTTGTAGATGAAAGTGAAATATGATCATCGCAGTGAATTTTCCAATTTAAGCAATTGGAAAGAAGAAGCCTGAAAAAAAAAATCAGGGCTTCAACGGGATTCGAACCCGTGACCTCCGCGATACCGGTGCGATGCTCTACCAACTGAGCTATGAAGCCACACATTGGGAGCGAGGTCAATTTATTGAGTTCATATCTTCCCGTGCAGTGAAATGATGTGAAGTTTTTATATGAAATAATTCATATTTGTACTGCGGTTGTAGATGAAAGTGAAATATGATCATCGCAGTGAATTTTCCAATTTAAGCAATTGGAAAGAAGAAGCCTGAAAAAAATCAGGGCTTCAACGGGATTCGAACCCGTGACCTCCGCGATACCGGTGCGATGCTCTACCAACTGAGCTATGAAGCCACACATTGGGAGCGAGGTCAATTTATTGAGTTCATATCTTCCCGTGCAGTGAAATGATGTGAAGTTTTTATATGAAATAATTCATATTTGTACTGCGGTTGTAGATGAAAGTGAAATATGATCATCGCAGTGAATTTTCCAATTTAAGCAATTGGAAAGAAGAAGCCTGAAAAAAAAAATCAGGGCTTCAACGGGATTCGAACCCGTGACCTCCGCGATACCGGTGCGATGCTCTACCAACTGAGCTATGAAGCCACACATTGGGAGCGAGGTCAATTTATTGAGTTCATATCTTCCCGTGCAGTGAAATGATGTGAAGTTTTTATATGAAATAATTCATATTTGTACTGCGGTTGTAGATGAAAGTGAAATATGATCATCGCAGTGAATTTTCCAATTTAAGCAATTGGAAAGAAGAAGCCTGAAAAAAAAAATCAGGGCTTCAACGGGATTCGAACCCGTTTTTTTTTTTTTTTTTTTTTTTTTTTTTTTTTTCAGGCTTCTTCTTTCCAATTGCTTAAATTGGAAAATTCACTGCGATGATCATATTTCACTTTCATCTACAACCGCAGTACAAATATGAATTATTTCATATAAAAACTTCACATCATTTCACTGCACGGGAAGATATGAACTCAATAAATTGACCTCGCTCCCAATGTGTGGCTTCATAGCTCAGTTGGTAGAGCATCGCACCGGTATCGCGGAGGTCACGGGTTCGAATCCCGTTGAAGCCCTGATTTTTTTTTTCAGGCTTCTTCTTTCCAATTGCTTAAATTGGAAAATTCACTGCGATGATCATATTTCACTTTCATCTACAACCGCAGTACAAATATGAATTATTTCATATAAAAACTTCACATCATTTCACTGCACGGGAAGATATGAACTCAATAAATTGACCTCGCTCCCAATGTGTGGCTTCATAGCTCAGTTGGTAGAGCATCGCACCGGTATCGCGGAGGTCACGGGTTCGAATCCCGTTGAAGCCCTGATTTTTTTTTCAGGCTTCTTCTTTCCAATTGCTTAAATTGGAAAATTCACTGCGATGATCATATTTCACTTTCATCTACAACCGCAGTACAAATATGAATTATTTCATATAAAAACTTCACGATATCTTTTGATGTAAGCAAACGTTTTTATGGATAATACTTTACAACAAAATGCCCATGATGAGACTAAAAACGTACTCATTGCGATATTGCAGAACTGATATTAAAAAACTACTCACAATTCTTATTCCAATAAGCTGTTTAACTTGCATCCTTTGCTTCTTTGTTCCCTTCGTAATACGCACTTCTCCGTCTTTCCGCGTTACTTCTGCTCCTGTTTCGTTGCTTAACTCACGAAGATTAGCTCCATGCCTACCAATTATTAAACCTGTGTATCCGGATGGAATTTCTACTACCTCAATATTATTAATCTCTATCTCCTCCTGTGAAGAAATGGTAGAAGTTTTGAGCTTCCATGCAAATAAAATTGAATTTTAATAAATACAGGGAAAGCTTATAAATCCTGATTGATGCCTGCTAGATGAACGGGTCTTTTTTTTCAATTAAACACTGTAAAAATTCCGTCGTAACCTTCTATGTGATTAGAGCGAGGCTTATCCAAGAGTGGATAGTCTTCAGATGTTTTTTTTAACTTACCACCTTTTCCAGAATGAGTTTCCTTGCTATTTCTCTCTGTTCTGCATCCCCGAATATTATAAATCCTTCCTCGTCTCCATCTGTTGAGGTGATTTTCGCCCTAGAGGTTTGTCTTATCGTATTTAAAACGGCTCCATCCCTTCCAATAACTTGACTTTTGAACTCCCTCGATACTGGCACAAATTCACTCTCCATTGCCAAGACAGCTTACCTCTAATGAGATTCAACTGATCTGAAAATCACAAGTACTCTAATAGGTTGAAAGTTCCTGTAATTTATAATGCTAAGGCAAGCGTGTAGGCCAAGAAAACAATTTACAAACCAACCAATAGGAAAGTAAACTCAACATCGAACATTGAAAATTTACCCTGAACCACAGTAGCCAGCGGAAGAAGATATGTCAAGATACAGTCGACAATTTCAAAATTCAAGCGAATGTGTTTCCACGTAAGTTATATGCCATTTCCGAGTAGAAATTAAGTCAGGGTTTGATAGCATTTTACTTTCTCTTGGAAAGCCAACCATTTCCCTTACTTTGCACCAGGCCGTAAGAAGTCTTAAACAGCTACTGTTCCTAAAAGTAAACAATGTATAGATAAAAACCACCCAGTCGGAGTTTGAGACATTAATCAAGGAAACAAAGCCGGCTAGATCGAAGGACTCAATCTACGCTCCATATGATCTTTATGCTAATATTTCGATTACTCACATAAGAAACACAGGCTTCTCACAATCATCTCATATTTTCTCATTAAGAAGGAATCACTCATATCGGAGAAGAAACTCGTCTATGAGCTTTCGAGAGCTTCCGTGGAAAGCTGATTGCGCAATTACGATATAGGTTCACACGGAGTGAATTACAACATTTCTTTAAGACAACCGATTATCTAATAGCAACTGGTACATTATTCATCTCATAGTCATCAAGTTCGAAGGAATAAAAAAAATCAAACTTTTCGAAAGATCAGGCGCTACGTTACAATCATCCATCTACACTTTACGTATCTCAAATAACAAAGAAAGTCTGACTGTCCATCACTAGAGGAGTTTGATAAAATTAATGCATGCCGGCTGCTACTAATTCATATCAAATAGTGCAATAAAAAATAACCTTGATGTCATACCCACTCGTGTATTTCCCTGTTTAAGTCGATTGGGTTTTGTCCTACTTATTAAAGGCGAAATTGAAATTTTGTGACGAAAAGACGATTATATTTGTGTCTTACCATTGCCTCCGCTGATACGTGTAGTTTCCTCTACAAATCGTCTGTTAAAACAGGCTGGAAGAGCCCGTCTTTCGATCGCTTCTAACCACAACCTTTTGTAAATTAGATTAATTGAAAATAGATTTATTTCGAGCCGAGATGTTTGAGAGAATCGAGCGCGTTGCAACCAGAGGTACTTCCGCTATGGCCGATGTAGTGCTCGGTTAGACAACAATGAGGCCTAGCGATCGCAAGGCATGACGGAACTTTTGCATATTGTTATCACGGAGACTGCTATGTACATGCTTTGGCCTGGATACAAAAATCCCGAAAACTTGCCCAATTTTCAGTCCGGAATAAACATAAATCTCATTTTAGAGAAAGATGTTTTTTCGTCTTGTCTCGAGCGTGGGACAAAGAAAAAGATCTGAATCCCCTTGAGAAATCCAACCTCAGATCTTCGGATTCCGCACTCTGATTCGCTACCATTGAGCCACAGAGACTCCATGGTGAGCACGGCCCATTATGAATTTCATATATGACACGCGTCCTGCATACTGCTAGGATTCGTATGTGTGGTTAGCGTCACGTTCTGTAAATAGAATAAGAAAGATGGTAAGTTTGAGTAGTGACTTTTTATAATCTCAAAAACCTCGAAATTTTCTCAAAAAATTTACCGCAATTTTTTTCTAGAAATGATACCATAATTTGAATAAAACGAGAGATTGCTGTGATGAAATTTCCTGGAAGCCTCTTCAAACTGATTCAGAATTTTTTATTTTTTACTAGACAATGTAAGTGATTCGATAGCTTTCTATCCTTACATATCACTCTTTTAAACAAACAATTGCGACAATAAACAGTTTGCAGAGTTTAACATTTCATGAGCAGTGGATTAAGAACCAAGTAAATTTGTTTTCATGTCATCCGCTGCATTTTCACATTGTCGTCTAAAATCTTTAAAACTTCTAAAAATACTCAAATTTTCTAACGCTCCTAAAAAAAAAAACCGGATTTATGTATCTAGCCCATCTATGCTTTGGGTTATTTTAAATTCACAATAAAAACTTTGTTTTATTTCATGCACTCGAAAACGTTCCGCAACTACGTATTAAGAATTAACGTCCGAACAAAGCATTTCAGGCCATAGTGGCTTAAATAGGCATAGATCCGTCAACGACATCGTCATCATTTATCATATTTCAAGCACGGCCCCCGAAACAACCTCCATCATCCATTATAAACTTACGCAGACTCTAGTGAATATGTGCATCAGGAGCTCTGACTAATTTCCGGCTAAATTTATATGACTTTCGCTTTTGCAGTTTTATTTGATTAGAATTTTCTGCACTGAAGGGAAACAATGACAGAGGATAAAGATGGAGAAAGGATAAGTCAGATGCTGTATGCTTTATGAACCGTTCAGCATCTTTGCTTGATTGGACGTGCTGTCTGATGGTGACTTAGCTGTATATAATTTCCCCTCAACGGTGAAACACTTTCATGCACCCTCTTATAATTGGGACTCTTAGCTCACAATTATGCCTGTTGCAACAGCATAACTTGGCCAAACATCCTAAATTCCTGCTTTAACGACCAGCAACTCACAAAAGTCCCGAATACCCCCATTTAAGATTTTGAATAACAGGTTGCTTATCAAGACCCTTCCTGCGTTTAGATAAAACCACACACGATGGGTTGGGGAAGGTGGAGGGGAGAGATGCAGAGCCTGTCTTAAATCTTGCATAATCCAGTTAAGGTGGCTTTTTGTTCTGTGATCTTTGTCGCCCTATGATGCTCAAATTCGAATCCCTAAACTCGAACTAGGTAATGAAGAGTTACTTTCCCGTATTTTTTGGTTTAACACACTTAAGTGTATCTTACGTATATCCCACGCAGATGCGTTTTCGAGTCTTGGCTTGAGAAGGGTATAGACACTGAGTGTACCAGGAATTCATGCGGCAACCGACAATACGCGACTCTATACTTTATTCCTTTAAAACCACGATAATTTCTTCACTGTCGACATTACATTTGTAATTTATATGTGCAGATCCGCTATGAGGCCAATTAAGTAAAGAAATGTTACCGCCTCATTCGATTGGTGTTGCTTCATAGAGAAAGGTTATCTGCAATTTCTGTCTTCCATTTGTACTGCTTCCCATCATTCCAAATACTATCCGGAAAGCGTTGCATAGAAACAACATCATTGAATCAAAATCTTCGCAAAATTGCATGGGCCTTTGAAGGGGGACATTGGAAGTTCACGACTAACCGCATTTATTTCTCATGTTTTGTGGATGCTGTTAAAAAAAGGAACTCAGAATCAAATAAGCTAGTGCAACGTTTCTTATAAACACTGTGATTCGCTCTTAATGATATTTCCTATTAAAGTTTATTGGACTGCGCATGTCGACGTGCCAAAGACCATACCATAAACGTAGGACAGTTAGAATTCCATAAGTACATGTACGAAATGTAGTCTAATTAGTTTTTCATTGTCAAATCAAGGAAGGAAAGTGACCAAAATTAGCTAGGTATAGACTATACGATAAGCTTTTAAGCTTATCTTATACTTAAAACCGTTACACGCATTTTGAGAACTATTCACCAAAGTGGAAGTAGCTAGTGTGGGGAATAAATATCCACCGCTAGTCATCGACACCGAGGTGAATAGTTGTTATAGTATATGCTGAAAGAGTGAGATAAAATAAAGCAAAAACATAATTATAAATCACCCATTCCTACAACAATTACGAAATTTTCGGGCGCAAATCCCGCGCGAGTTGCTCGCAAAGGAATATCCAGAATTTCAGTAGCAAATCAGAGCGCATCTTCAACGCTATCCACTATTATATACTTATAGTCTTTAGTGGCCCTCCCCTCCTAACAACCCGTGACGGGTTGGCGCCATGATAACCCCACCGAGAATCGAGGAGTAACAGATCGTTCAGGTCTGCTGTGTCATCAAAATCGATCAAGATTTTTAGATCAGAAGACGATAAAGCAGCGTCTTCGAATCATTGTCAGTTCTGATGTCGCATTCCTGGTGCGCAACCTTTTCTATTGTTCTGAGCAAAATAAAATTATTCCCGTCCTTTTTCCTCCATCGGAGAGTATTTTCGTACTTAAGTCACTTTACTGGAATCTCTTCTTTCATATCCGGCAGTTTCTTAGCAACAGCGAGAACATCCTTTCGTAGACGCATAACTAGTTGACACTCGACTCACTGCCTGACTTTGTATTATCTACACAATACAAACCGTACAACTGAGTAACATAGAGTCTCCCTCTTAAAGTTTCATAAACTTAAGCCGCGAGTTCGAGGGGTTCTCTGCCATCGTAAGGTTCATGAGCGTGGGCGCAAAACACAAAACCACTGGAAGATTCTAGTTTTTCTACTATTTTCTTGAAAAGAACTCCCTTCAATGATCCGCTATTGTCGCTGCCACTATATTGTCGCTGCCACTATCTACTAATACAGTACTGATCTTGTGATCATGGTTTAAATCCCAAATAATAGTTGTCGAAAGATCACGGGATCTATTCTTTAAGTACTAAATATCACAACAGAAAGGGAGACGGTAAATCGCTGTTGCCCATGATACATGCCAAATACCACGAAGGGAATACAACTGGGGTATCATAAACCCATGAGCACTTTCCTATTGACACCTATTAGGGATAGGAAATTCGATTGTGCAATTAAAAGCCGTGATTTTCGAGGGAATCGAGATTTAAAGCAACCGGAGAAACTTTCGCCATCACCGATGATAAGCCCGGATGTTAAACGATTATTTCGAACCTTGTACCCAGGGGTTTCTCGGTCAGTTTTCAAGACGGAGGGGGGCCAAAAGAAACCTTCAAAACACACCTCTAAAAAACGACTGCCGATTGGTGCCTTTCTTGCATGACATTTCATTAGTTTAATTCGTTCAAAACGGAGATAACAGCTCTTAAGCGGGCTTACGTTCAGCCAAGGCAGGTCCGTCAGGAAAGCATTAATGTAACAAGCTTCAAATTCAGAGATACTTTTTAAGTTTGGTAATTTATAGCAGTATGTTTTTATGGCTAATACCTGCTGACGTATCACAAATTTGTCCGGTCATAAGATGTAAAATGAAGGATGATATTGAGCCGCCTCCTCCACCACCACCGCTTAGACAAAAGAAGGCCAACTTCGGGGGAGAGGTTCTCATGAAGATACCTCTTTACTTTACAAATGCCTTTTTATCGCGCAAGGTAATTTCTTTTCTTACTTTTTTTTTTATTTTTTTTTTTTTGGGGGGGGGGGGAAGGGGGGCATCCAATTAATTAGCCTTTGCTATTTAGATGACCCCAACTCGCTTACTATCTAGGTTTTTTCACTATTTTCTGTTATTTAGAGGGAGGTTTTAAAATTCTTGTCTGCATATTTCTAATTTGTATTTGGTCTAGACTGAACTGAGTTGAAGTCGCAAGTCTCCCTACTAAAATATGACTGCATACGATTTAATGAAAATGTTTTCGTCATTTAATGGATGTAAAAAAAAAATAGATAATGATTACGTTAATAGAAACGAAATATGACAAAGTACAAAATGGAACTGATCCCTCGAAAAAAACTTATCTTGTCCATTATCAAGAAATTAAAAACAGTTGATAATATCTTGCCACTATTTAAAACTTTGGCGTTTGAAATTATCTAAGCAAGAATGTTTAAATAGAAAAAAGAACCTGACAGGGAGAACGATTAGCTTTTGCTCTATTCTCTCAAAGATTTGTCCTCTTACAAGATCTATATATTCCCCGAGTGTGGTTGTTCCTTTCACGGTGTCCAATGCAATAAAAAGGTTTCGTTACAAAAGTTATTAAGTCTCTGAAAAAATCAAGATCTTAATCGCAGAGACCCGCGAATTTTGGGTAAGGTAACGCGAGAGTTAATTCTTCCCGCCCCAAATAAACCAAAACAACAACAACAAACGAAAAGGTAACAAACATAGAATTTAAATACAACTTGTGCCTTACGCTTTATTTCGTAAATTTGACTCTGAAATGAAGTGGTGGCATTTCTCTTGCTACAAGAAGTTGACCACGCGCCATGAGAACAGAATGGACATAAGAAACACTTCATATCTAATGGATTTAACCAGAATAGCTTACTTCAAACTCAGTCTATCATCAAGGTTCGCTGGCAGCAAAAAGCTCAGATTTAGGCCATATCGTCCTTTCGGTATAATAATCTCAATCACAGAAGAGCGGCAGAGGAGAACCACAAGGAGACCATGATATGGGAAGATGTAAAGTCTGGTGAGACTTGAGTGGTGATAGACGAGGAAATTTTCATCTGTACCGGAATTTTAATGCAAGTCTCGGAATTGAACTTGAAGAGACCCGCAAAAAAGAGGTACGTTGTGTACAAAAAATAACCGAGATATCTGATATGTTTTGGCGGATTCATTTGCAGCATAGATGGCACCAAATGACGCTTGTTGTACCGGACACAATTGGCTGAATGTTCCAAAATCGCCTCAAGCTTTTGTGCGCTTTTATCAGAGCAATCAAAGGACTCCAAGCATGTTTAAGGTGATTATCTTCAAGGATCCCCTCTGTTTTGAGTTTTTCTCATAAATAAGTGGGTTCTAATCGAGGACGGCATTTAACGGAGTAAAATTTGCAATCAGTTCAATTACTTGGTAGTTGAATCAGTTGCTACCGGTTCCTTCAAAGTGGAAGAAAACTACTGGTTTCAAAGAAAGTCGGCAATGACAGGCAGCCCACAGTCTTTCAAAACGTCATAAAGATCTCCCACAGTTATGAGATACTTTTGTGCAGCGAAAATCAAAACTTCCAACACTTGGTTCAACGTGCGCTTGTCCAAAAACCGTATCTCCGCGGGGGTCAGTCCCAGTTTCTCGGCAAATAGCTCCCAATCGTCTCGACCTACAAGAAAAAGCATTGAAATATGTTTAAAACATATTGCCATTTGCCCTTGACCTTTTCCCTTGCAAATTTCTACCGAACACTCGGCTAATGTTTCCGATGCGAGAACATTACTGAACATTTTGTTTTCGTTGGGCACTATTTTTTCCCATAAGGCAGATTAGTCATTAAAAAAAAAGCAACACAAAGGCGAGTACGACTTTTCATTTTTCTATATTCTATTTCTCTCACCCCTTTTTCCTCCCCGTCCTCCCCTGTCCTTTTTATGACTTTTCCTTTTCTTCCTTTTTCAGTTTTTACGAAACCATCTTAATTGTAACTAATGAGAATAAAATCATTTGAGTGAACGATAGGTCCACTAGATCCAATGAAGAGACGTTGATCAAAGGTTCCTCAGTGGGGAGGATATCTTCCATCCAGAGAGGGGGGAAGGGTATGGGAATTATTTCCGAGAATATGAAGACAGTGGTAAGGAGAGTGTAAATGCGTGAGTGAGTGAGCGAGTGAGGTAGATGAGTCAGCAGAGGAGAGAAGGAAACAAAGGAAAGAGGGAAGGAAAAGGAGTTTTATTTAAATGCTTATGATTTGAAACACTCATCCAGCCTTATTATGTAAAAATATCGTAATTATTTGCTACAAAGCCTCACCACTGAGGTCAATTGTCAACTCTTTTAGCTGAGTGTCTGGAATATTTTGGACAGGGAGTGTGTCAGGCAGCATTGGACCTGGAATAAAGAACAGCAGTATTTATGAAAAGTACATTTCAAAGGCAGACCGCTGGCTGGTGGTCTGAAACTAAACTTAGAGGGTCTCAGTGGAGTTAACCGTTGGCCGTGAATCAGCCGTAAGGCGGAGAATTGGCCACTCTTAACCGCCTTACAAGAGATAATAGCCTATTTATTTTATCTTGCCTTTAATAATTAAAAAAGGTTAACCGAAAAATATGTTTATCTTACCGGAGCGAAAAAAAATTAAATGTTAGCCGTAAATTTTTTTCCGAAATTTTAACAGTAAGCCGTAAAGGTCATCACCCCATCGAGATCCTGAACTCACAGATGTGTGTTTAACTTTGCTCAGCAGTTTTGAAAGTTTTGGTTGAAATTTCAAGTGGCGAAGTTATTTCTCTTTATTACAAGCAAAAAAAAAATCAAAACCGTTCTCTGGATATCTTCTATCCAATTTCCGTTTAAAATGGAGAATGAAAGACTTTTTTAAGCTTTTCTTGTGTTTAACTCCGTATGAAACGCGTTTCAGAACCACTCACCGTTCCAACTTGCTTACCTGTTGTCCCTGCTGGCATGATTTCTCTTAAATACTTAACAACATCAGTCCTGCCACGATCTTTAGCGTCCCTCGTGAGACAACGGATCCATTTCTCAGTTTCAGGTTTCGGATCTTCCAGTGAGGCATCATCAAGTTGTAGACTGTGAAGCAATTTATCTATAACCTCTTTTGGGGGGTCCGATGTTAACTGGAGAGATTCGCTAACTTTGTGAGGCAAAACAAGAGATTCGTATCCATTCCCTAAAATATCGAAAAACAACGACAGCGAGAAACAAAATGAGCCTCCAAAAAATCTAACAGTATCCTGTCAAAAAGGTAATGAATATGGGAAAAAAAAAGGGGCTTAAATCAAACAACCAAAATGGTAAAGAAACAAAAGCCGAGTTACCTTGTGAAAAAGGGACTAGCGTCCCATCGCTCTCCTGAAATGCATCTCGCCCTGAATGGGTAGGTTCTAGTTGATTTTCAGCGGATATCTGAATTTGACAATTTCCTGCAGGAGTGTTACAAATGAAGGTGTTATGGTGAGTAACGATTCTGGGCTCTCATTAAGTTAATGAATCACTTTCATGGAAAGTGATAACATGCGATATTTACGCTCGAGTTTGTTTTCACAAAACGAACGAGCAAGGCTTTGCGAGCGAGTGAGTCAGTTTGTTTATTAAATAAAAACCGAGATTTTCTTGAAATTCAAGGTGACTTATTAAATCGCTTTTACAAGTATCCATGTAGTTTTGAAAGCTTCTAAGTAACTTACAAAAAGATGCCTTTCAAGTTAAAATAAAATGCTGAATTGAATTAACTAAGCTTATTGCATGACAATTTTATAACAACGAATTAGTTTTTGGCAAGTATTCATTAGGGAATATACTGAATAAAAAGGAGGAAAGCTGAACAAAAATAAGTATTTAGCTTTTCAACGCAGTTGGTTCTTTCTATGTCAAAGGTGGACTGTCGTCGTCTGAGGAGTCAAAAACGCGTTTTATCCGTTTATGAGTTTGTTGTTTATGTGCTTCTGCTGAAGACGAGGACGAGTTCATTTTTAGGGTGAAAATTGAATGAAATCAGTGGTATGATCTAACAAGTCTCTCCTGATTGGACGAACGCTTTACGTACGTGTAAGAAAGCCATCTCGCTGCTCTGATTGCTTACCAGAATTTTTACGGCGGGTTTTCTTATAAAGAAAACGGTGGGTAAATCTCAAGTATGTATATAATAAAACACCTTTGAGTGCGCTGAGGATGAAACAATTTTACAACCAAAAAAAGATCAATAGAGACTAACTTTGTGCAAAAGGAACCAGTTTTCCGCCGCTTTCAGCACCTATTTGTGGTGGTAGCTGAACGGATGTTACAGATTTGCAAGGTATCACTGGTGTCTCCTCGTTTCCACCTAAGATAAAATTACAAACAACAAATTTTGAGTGATGAAAGGGTTCAACACCGCGGAAAGGAAATAAAAGGAAAGGAAGATAAGTCGAAGATCGTGCTTATCTAGGCAATGTTCAATGTATTGTGAGAGATACGGTGTGCTAAGGGTCCACACTCTGTAATCTGGATCGAGTGGTCCGGGCTCGAGCCCTGCCCGGCTTGTTATGCTGAGAAGGACAATTTCTCCCCATCGGACTCCCTCGCCTAAGTACTTATTGGTACCAGCGAAATGCCGGGGGGAGGGATACCCGTAATGAATCAGCAGCCCATCTAAGATAAGTATGAACAGTATTTGTCCTAGAAGTGCTCTACAGTGACGAACACTGGCAATTATGAACCACTGAGGCGGAATGGACTGACAACAATTATCTGTTGTGCACGCTGACGCATATTCTCTCGAGAAATTAACCCTATCAGTTCTATTATAATCCTTAGTATCCCTCGTATGACAACGGAAACATTTTCTATCGTCAGGAGCTGGAGCTTTCAGCGATGAAAGATCTTTTGCAGGGACTGATTCGGACTTGAGAGACTGGTAAACAACGTAAGGTAGCGCTAGAGATTTGTCTCCATACCCTAAAATGCGCATATGTGCTTCTGATTACTCATTTTTATGCACGGAAAAACATGTCTATAATTATTTCGATGGCAAAAGTCCAGTAAGAATACCCTTAGCGATAGGCAATAACGACAGGCAAGAAAGAGCATATTCTTCATAAAAAACTAGGAAAAAAAACCATATCATAATAGGCAATTTACGGAAATTTGATTGGACGATATAAATTGTTCATGGTATGCTTAAAATACGAAACTACAGAATAACTGTGGAAAGACACATCTCTCATCGTTGAAACAAATCGACTAACACGAAGTGTGTAATTGAGAGGTAAAAGTGGTGGCTAACCTTTCCCAAATTGAGGCCCCCCTCCACGTTGATGAGTCGCCATCTGCTGTTGATGAAAATAAAAAGAAAGTGGCCAATATGGGCTCTTATGGGTGAATTAAGCCGTCTTCATTCGTTCCCACTCATTTCGCCGAAATGAGTTGGAACGAATAAAAACTAATAATTGCCCAGTCAGTCAGTGGTGTATCCAAGGGGAGCGTGATACTCCGCAAAAAGGCCAGTCTTAATGTGACCTGACATCAAATGACCTTCAAAAAAGACTCTGGAAATTCTCCTCGGCATAAAGGCAAAAAGGGCTTCGAGAAACACTTTCAATTATTCAAAACATTTTATGCAAGTCTACTATACGTTGCGTTCACACGTATTACCATACACGATCAGCTCTTTCTTTGCTCTTGTTTGGAATTGCCGAGAATTTGACAACGAATGACAGTAACAATCTCGCTGCCCAAACGTACTTGCTAATCGAGTATGTTACTAATTCATGCCAGGAGAAAAACATTTTCTTACCTTTTCCTTAACAGAGGAAATCCAAGGAGCAAACTGTTCGGCATGAACCCTGTTATCCAAAGCGGTTACAGAGTTGGTACACACGACCTGCTTTTTATTGAGTAAATCTGACTCTAAAATGAAATGAAGGCATTCCTCTTGCTTACAACTTTCCTCGTGGTGTTGTGGGCAGAAGCTTGCCACGCGTCCATAAGAACAAACAGGACAAAGGTAACTCACTTCGCATCTAATGTTCTTCACCCAGAAGAATTTTTTCCACACCCGATCAATGATCAAGGTTAGCTGGTTACGAAAAGCTCGAATTGATTCCACACCCACCACATCAATAGCACTTTTTACACTGAGGACAACGACCTCAATTGTGGAAGAGTGGCAGAGGAGAACCAGGGAGAGACCTTGATTTGGAAAGATGTTGAATCTGGCAAAATTGATATAAGTTTTGGGCAGATCTACGCCGGGAAATTCCTTTCTACACCACTGAAAAAATTCCAGCACAAATCGGGGAAATAGGCCAGGCGGGACCCGACCTGTATCAAATTTGAGAAAAAGAGAGGGGAGTTGGGCAGAGTTTACTAGATCACTTATCTGCTTTGGTGGAAGCGTTCGCAACATAGATGGCACCAAGTAATGTTTGTTGCACAAGTCATCTGATGATGGCCAAGAACACATCAAGCTGAATTTTTCCATAATCGCAATAAGACTTTCGTGGGTTTTTTTCTGAGGAACCAAAGAGTTCCAAACATGTTTGAGGAGGTTTTCTTCCAAGATTCCTTTTTTCTCGAGTTTTTCCCAAAGAGGAGCAAAGTCTCTCTCTTCGTGGTGGGCCCTGACAGTTATTACATTCTTGAACACGTCAATCAACCACTGAATATCCAAAGTAACTAACTCACTCAATTCTGGAGAGTCGTCAAAGTGAATCAAAACTCGCAGGTCGTGCAAAAAGGTAAGCACCGTCTGTACCTCGTTGTCGTTAATGTTGCAACACTTGGAAGCGATTTTTTTCGCAGTCGAGAGAGAGATGAACTTCTGATCCTTTTCCATAAGGACGCGAAGGACATTTTCGTATTTCAACCACTTGATCGGAATAGCTTCGGTTACGTGTGGTAACTCTTTAGAAACGACATGTACAGCCTCTCGTAAGCGCACAATTTCTTTACATACGGATTCAGTGCCTGACTTAGTGTTATCAACACAAAATACGTCAAACAAGTGGGCACCATATGGCTTCTTCTTTAAGTCGCCAAATATTTCACTGGCTAGTTTAAATGGATTATGATCGCAATAGGGCTGATCAGCATGTGTGCACACCAGGAAAACGGCGGGGAATTTCCTCAATGGCACCAACTTTTCGGGTTCCACTTGTTGGCAATCACTCACTAAGGAAGCCAAAGAACTCATCCAAAAGTCTAAATAATCAAAGTTCGTTTTTAGATTATATTTATCTTCAATATCGCTATAAACTCCCTGCTTCACCAATGGTTTGGCTTTGTCGCTTGGATTTCTACTCAAGTCATAAACCAAGAAGTAGATTGCTCTTCTCGTGAGAAAGATGGGGTGCGTCACGTAATACACTGACTGTCCAGCAAAGTCCCACAGTATAGAATAGATGTCTTCTTTATCATCTTCCCAGTTCTCTCGAAGGAACTGGGGAAGTAGCTTTACAACATCGTCGAAATCCGGCAATTTTTCCAGCGTTTTGATAAGCAAATCTTCTTCTGGTTCTAATTCTTTAGGGTCTCGTACTTCTCTCGTTGATAAATTAGGTTCATCGTTGGTGGTACTGGTTGATGCTGGATTTATGGATGATTCTAAAAGGTTCGCGTCACTTAAAGTCTCATAGGGTTCCCCTTCCTTTGCGTCGTCAATTTCTTCAAAATCATAGCCAGCTGACTCGGTTGAGCTTGTTTGTTTTACTTCAGCAATTTTTTCATGCATTGTCAATTTTTCTGCAATCCACCGTGCTGCACTATGCTCAAATGAAGTAACTGTGGTATCAATGTTGGCCTCCTCATCTATTTCTCCTGTCTTCCATATTTCGGTGGTTACTTTAAAAAGATAGTCATCGACCTCAATTCCCAGGGTGCTATCTTCATCAGGGTTGAAGCAAATCCCTTTCAATGACTTCTTCACGCTGGTTTTACCAGCCCGATCTTGTCCAACTATCATTAGAGGCACTCTCTTGACACAAGCTTGACCTTCGGCCAGTGCATTGTTGTAGGCTTCCAAAGCTAAAGGACCACGAGCACGAATCTCTGGAGGAACTGTAAATATGGCAGTCGAGAAACGCACATTAATAAATCTCAACTATCAAGACCGAAATTAAAGTGAATTAAACCAACAAGAAATAGATAACATGCAAACAAACAAAACCAAATAATCAACCAATCCATCGAGTTCTATTTTTAATGCAAACAGGGTATATTTCCTCTAATACATTGGATCGATTAGGTAATGGGGAGAAGTATAAATTGACGACTTTGTTAAGAGGCATGTAGACGCGTTCCCGGCGCATTATTACTTGAATTGGCAATATGTATAGAAAACGTATCCATTTTTAAAGTAGTCTTCATCATAACTCTTAACTTCTAATAATTGGCCACGTTAAATTTATCCGACGTTAGAAGAAGAAAATGCAGTGGGGATAACAACTCATGCCGATTTATTACAAGTACATGAAAGAAAGATTTGTTTCCTCACCTGTTCTCGTGGATCCATTTCCTTTCATTTCCCGTACAACAAAGTCTTGAATTTCCTTTACAAATTGAATAAATTCGGGCAGTTTCTGAACTATGGTTTCCGGTTGCCAATCTGTGCTACTTAGAAGTTTGTCGCACTCTTCGCTATGTAAGTGGAGGTCAGTCTGTCCATTTCCACAAGAAAAAGAGAGAATTAGAAAGACTGGAAATTGAGTTGTTTTGCTCAACATACCGATCATTTTTTATACAACTATGCCATTTGCAACCGTTAAACATTCATTATTACCGATTCTCTGCTTGTTTCATTTCCTGAGAAGTCAATGGACCACGAATCCTCCTGAGAAAGTATGGCAAAGAATCCTGCCCGCGTGCTGTACATTTTTCTCTTGCAACATCGCTTATGGAGTAAGTGGAATCCTTCGGGGAAATCGTGATCTGGAAGAAGTAATCCGAAGGCATCCTTATCTGTCAAAGTTAATCGAGAAAGGTATGCAGACAAAGCACGTCTCACTTCGATTTCGGGTACGTCTCCTCTGATAGCAGTACGATCTGTAGCGAGACAAATTTTACATAAAATTGTTAACCGGAATCAATAAAATTGACCTAGTTTAGTGAAATATTTATATTGAACCGATGCATTTTTAAATCCCATAAACTGTGCTGCAAGCACTTCATGATTTAGCAAAGCTCTTACTTGGACTTGGGTATACATAGGGGTAAAGGGACCCTTCAGGCAGGATAGGCGGAAACTTTACTTTCCAACCAAAAGGGGAATTTGCAAAAGCTGATTGAACAGAAAGTATAAAGATGACATTCTTGCTCTTCATGTTTTACTGAAAATTTAGTTGTGGATAGGTGAGAGGGAGAGGAGAGAAGGAGGGTGGGAGTAGGTGAAGATTGAAAAGTGAAACAAGGAGACGTGCGTTTTATAAAGACAAAGACCAAACAAAAATTGTTAGACTTGCCTCTTCGCTCACGCATGGTGAACCTGCAGTCTAGCTCGCAGCCAGGGAAAAGAATGTCGGTCTGTAAATATTTTCGAGATTTAAGTACCAGCCATCCACGACAGCGTGATTGCGTCGTTTCATCTTCAAACTGAATCTCTTCCAATACATTCTTTACGTCACTAAAAGGGATTGGTATATCATCCAGCTTTTTCTTTACGCTACTTTTTGCCACCCACACCTGTTTTATAAGAAAGAAAAACACAGCACGTGAAGCATGAGCCACTGCCTGGCTAGTAGTCATATGGGTTCACTTTTTGGCAAACGATGCACTTTAGGAGAGTTTATGTACGTCGACAAAACGGAGCGAAACTTCATCAAAGGGGAATTTCTTTTTTGATATACCCATGTGCCACGGAGGGGAAAAGAAAGGAATTAAACGCAGACAATATTCGAAGTGAAAAAGAAACAGACGAGCGTAACACACTCGTCGGTTGTAAAACGTAAATAGGAAGAAATTGTTCGCACTCACCTTACATCTAAGTTGATAAAAACAATGCGTCAAATATGTTAGGTCATATCTGGAGATGTATTCATTATCTTCAGTGATCTCTTTGAATCCAGTTCTTTTAAAGATGTCCTCAGGAATATCATCTCGCTCTCTAAAAGAGACTTTCCAAAATATTTTTTCTCCAGTATCAGGCCTTTGAAAACGTTCTGTTATCTCTTCGATGTCCCACGTTTTTTGGATAACATCCTCTGAAGACAAAAACAAACAAGCCCCACAATTAGTAGTAGTAAATAGTAGTAGCCCATCAAGCCGAAAAAATTTGGATGTACGACCGTACGACCGTACAAGGTGCTACTTTAACATGCGTGGTCAGACGTGCGGGAAAAAAAAATGCGAGCTCCGATTTTAGGCTTGGCTAAATCTATATATTAAATATGCTGAAATATTGCTAAGATGCGGGGCTAAGTACAAGAAGGAAAAAGACGCGATGAAACACCTTGGAGAGGACAAAGGAGAAAGGTACACAGGAAAAAGAATTTGAAAAGAGCATGAAACTTTTCAACGAATAGGACACTTAATTCAATTATTATTCATCGATGCAAAATATTCCAACCACATTGGATATTACCTTCATCAGGTACTCTAATAATAGAAGTTCCCAAGTGACACCACATATCGGCCTTCGGACTCTCATCTGTCTCTCTGTTCTCTTTAATCTTGCGTAAGGACATCAAAACTTCGTCTTTAAGATTGGATTGGTACACGGGGTCATTCCGGTCATGGTACGAATTCTGTCCAGATACTCATATAAGTATTGTATTAAGATTGCAGCCATAAGAATTCTAGTTCTCGAGTCAAAAATGTAGTGACAACTAAAAGCAGATGGGCTTATAATGAAACATGAAAATGTGTAGAAAGATGTTTAAATTTTGTCAAAAGCGACGGATAAATAGATAGATAATCTAATCGCTCTGACGAAGGGCTAACGCTCGAAACGTCAGCTTTTTTACCCTTTACGGTGGCTAATTTACGTTTTCAACCCAGTTGTTAACACTAAATTACCAGTTGTCAAATGTGTTCATTTATGGTTTAATAATACAATTTGACAAACAAGGCTCATCACTGTGGAAATGCAACTTGAAACCTAGCTAAATTTGAAGGATTTGTCGCAGGCCGATGTCTTTGATATCGCTGTCTTTGTGACTATTTTTAAACGCATCATCACGACGCAACACAATGCATTCAAAACTCTTGTTCATCACCATGATGAAGAAGAATGTGTTGACTCGTTGACTTGTGTATATTACCATAGCAAAATGAAACCAAGGAGAATACCTCTCTTTCACAGTGTTCAGCTGGTTTTAGTCGATATTGCGTTTGAAGCCCTGGTAGCGGCATGCGATCCTCTACTTGCATCTCCTCAAGCTTAAGTTTACAGTTCTCAGGAAGATGACAGCCATCGACGTAAGAACAAACTTTGTAAAATTCTTTTTCAAAATCCGTCAGTCTTGCTACAGCCTGAAAGTTTTAAAGGCAACGTAATCAAGAAAGAAAGATGGTTTTATCGTACACAACACATCACCAATTACTGGTTTACGCCACGCAAGTCTAGAATTCAGGTCGCAGTGGTTCTGTGGCAATTCAAAACGAACAAATCTCAGTGAATTGCATCAGAGGCTATTAGAGACTCTACCAAGTTAGTAAGCTACAATTATCAGATGGATGGCGATGGGGCAGGTCGACTAAACTAACCAAATATCGATGATACCACAGACGAGTTTGAAAGATATCTCGTTAATAGTAACGTGTTGATTATCTATCAAGAAAGCCAGACTGCATCTTCGCAATCTCCAGTCTTCCTGTCGGCTGAGTGTGGGTAGCTACTATCAAAAAATGTATCATCAGTATCTACACAACTTATATTCGTGTTATTTTAACAAATCTGCTGTACCTAATCTGAGAAAAATCAATAGTGCCACGCTTTCGTTCTGTTTAAATCTTATGCCAGCTAAATCTGAATTTCAGTGATCAAAAAAAGGGATAGTCTAGATCAAGTATGGGTATTCTTTATACGCACAGAAAATATCGCCAACAGTTAGAAAGCGATCTCGCTCCGTGTTTAAGAGTCAATTTGTAAATTTAAACATACCACAATTGTTCCAATGTTCCTTTTCGCATGTCGCCGTTGCTGTTGTGTTCCACGGACTATATATACTTCTCCATCCTTCACGAAAAGTTTTACCCCCGTTTGGTTCTCTATCTCGCGTAAAGTAGCTCTTTGTTTTCCAATCACTCTGCCTTTGTATCTGTCTGGAATTTCTACCAGTTCTTCCCATTTATTTTCCAACTCCTCCTATTAAAAGGAGCCGATGGTCAATTCAGTCCCTATGCTATACATCAAAGAGTTTTGAGTAAGCAATTCTATTGTTGGCATCATTTGCTTTTTAATATTTGATGGGAGCACGTCTCTCTCCGAACACTGAGGGTGAACATGAGGGTGTTAAGACTTGCTTTGCTTTGGTTAGTATCCTTTAAAACCCTGAAAGTTCGTCATCTCCCGCAATATAATATAACGTTAATCTTAAAATTACCAAATTTGAAACTAACCAATTTTTCTGAAATAAACTGCTTTGCCATTTCTATTTCCTGCGGGCGTCCACTGACTATAAACCCTGCATGGTGTCTACTCCCAGGTTCAATGGTGGCTCCAGATATCGCCATCATTTCATTTATCACACTATGACGCCTACCGATGACATGGGCTTTCAAATCTATTGGAACTGGTACAAATTCCCATTCCATTGCCCCAGTGTTTACCTCCTCAGTATGAGCTAGATACGAATGAGAAGAAAAAAGTAACTGTAATAAAATAATATCGTCACCTTCTCTTATTAAGATCAATACATTTTGTTGCGTAGTATTGATGGCTTTCCACCTGGTCATCATCTTTTTTTTACTACATATTAAAACACTAAATAGCACCATACCATTACAATGCGACACAAAAACAACTAATAAAAAAAAATAATAAAAAAATTAAACTGAGAACTTACACAACTTAGTACTTCATTCTCATGTTCACTGTTAATTTCATCTATCTTATAATATGAAAGAGACGTTTTTGTTAATGCGAGACGCGTTAAGGTGACCCTGATTTGAATGACGTCAAATTGCACAAAAATGCATTGGCTGGACTCATAGCGGAGCTCCCAGCATAGTAGTAACCCACCAAACCCAGAAAATTTAGTTTGGTGTTCGACCCAATCTCGAGCCCAAGGTCATTTTGGCTCCTTGTCAGCGGTATGGTCGCCAAATAATGACTTACAGCTGGTTTATGTAAGCATTATTTTTTCACAATTACAATACACGTATGTCATTCAAAATTCCAAGTCAATATTTTTTTGTCTAACCTACTATGCAGAAACATTCAACAGAGTTTGATTCATTCAAAATGAAAATATTTACCAATACATGGAGAGCTACATTCTGTTTTATATTTAGCTGAAAGAACATGCAAATACTGAGTTAAAAAAAGATGAAGTATATATGCTATTTGTTGGATTGCAGACAAGCCTTTCAGGTGCAAAAGCAAAACTAACTAGGTTGCCACCTACTTGTATTGTCAAAGCTTGTGCCCAAAATCAGTTTCTAGAGGATACTGATGAACAGTGCAGAGGCCTATGTGTACAGGAACTTAAAAAACGACCAACCCCTAGCTTGATTTATCAAACTGAATCGTGTAAAAGAAAGAAGCTAGATCAAACTCAAAGCTTGTGATGTTTTCAAGGTTCAAATAATATTATTGCTTCTCTTTTTCTCCTGATCTTTAGGAGGAATGTGGGTATCTGATTCATATGCATGTGTTTTCAGTAAACTCACGGTCAAGTAATAGTCTAAAATGTTGTGAAATATAACACATCAAGTAAAAATTTTTATTTCTGCTTTTTCCAAGTTATTTTGGAAAAAAAACATAGTACAATGGTTGTTAAATGATTTTACTCTCACTTGAAATAATAACAAAATACATCAAAGGGTCAAAAGATAATTTGTCAAACAGGAAAAAATATCAAAGCAGTATCGAAAGAAACTTGCTTGGCATATTGTCATTAAGTACCGGAAGATCAAGGAAAAGTTGGGAAGTTGTCGTTTATTAGGGACGACAAAGTGGGTGTTATAATAGGAGTTTCAAATCATTGCTGTTTCATTACTGACCAAAACATCTTTTTTTTGTAGTCATCCCGGCTCAACTGCATTCACCTGTATAATCATCAACTTTTGCATCAGGATTAGAAGCAGGAGGACTTCTCTGGAATCTAAACCAATCGCTTCTAGAGTTTGCCGTTTTTCCCTTTTCATTTCCTCAAGCCCAATTCCCTTAAAGAAGATGAAACTGCTCTCTCAAAGTCCATCTCTACTAACAACTAGATTGCAATCGATTCACCCCGCGCGGGAACCTGAAAACAGCGTGAAAGCTGCGTTTTTTTGCGTTCTTCTCTTCTCCCGCTGGCGTAGCGGACTGTGTGCTTTATTGTCTCGGGTTTTATACATGTCGGTAAGCACTTGGCTAGCATAACTAATCGTTGCTTACAGTTTTCGAATTCAAGAGCAGTTTTTAGAATTCATAAGTCCGTAACTTTGCAGAATATCTTCTGTTGAATTCTTTGAGTAACACCCTCGGAATTTCATAAGTGATTATTAAGGATATATTCGTATCGGCACCATCATTATAGCTCAGTTTACAATTCGAATTTACAATTTAAAATTTAGGAAACTATAGTTTATTTATTGTTGACTCTTGATTGTTTGGCATAACTTGTTGATCATATGATTATTTTGTAGCCCTTGACGCCACTTATGACTCTGGAGTTACTGAACTTGATATATTTGATATCCTTCAATGGGTAAGGATTGAATAGAATCGCTTACACGGTCGTAAATTGCACCCAGTTTACATATGTATATAATTGCATATATAATTCCTCTTATAGCCTTATTCAAAAGCATAGACATGTGGGTGATATGCTTCCGCTTTATTTAATTGAGATGTTTCATTTTATGTTACATATATCCTTTGATCTCCTCCCTAACCTGCTAGCAAATTAGTTAAATTTTGTTATAATTTATGTGTGAGAAGATAGAAGTGAAGTTTTGCAGAGTTCACTTTCCAGATTGAATTCAGGTGAGCAGTGTAGGCGCAAGAATGTATTTTTTGTTTCATAGTTTCGTGTCAGGTGTTCAGTTTTTCGTCTTCAGTTTTGTACTTGTTATATTTATTTGCATATCGTACATATTCTGTTCGCGTGTAATTTATTTCGTTAGTTGTCTTTCCTAGTTTGCGGAACATATCGTCTAGTTGCTTCGGGTTTCATCTTTGTAAGTTATTTTATGCTCATTCGTGTGTTTGTAATTTTGTTATTTCCAGTTACCGTGTTCAGCAATGTGTTATGACAGCGTGTTCTACAGTTGGATTTTCTTAATTTGTTTAGTTGGATACGAGTTATTGGCGTTTGCGGCTATAAGCAGGTGTCAGTAAACTATTTCATTTCACGTGCTTTTCCAGAAACTGTAATTTAATTGCCCTGGTTTTTATTACAAAGCCTCTTTTATATCTCTGTGTATGCCAGCCAATAATAAACATCTCGGTGAATAGATATGCCATATTTTAGTAGTTTTTTTAATTTCATCTTTAAGTTTTTGGAATTTACTCTTTGCAAATTCCTAAATGGCATTGCTTTTTCATCCTTGTAAAGAGATCTTACACATTTCTTTATTTAAAGTATGAATTATGAAGTCAACCTAATTTCAATGAGTTTCAAACTTAACTCTATACAAGAACACTTTACTAGAACATAATGTTACATTTATTAGGTTTCTCTTGTATGCAAGTAATAATGACAAATGCACGAACAGATGCCCATGTGCATACCAACTCCATGAGGTAACAAAACGTCATCATATAACACTGTCTTTCTCATATATATGCCAAATGATGTCTTAAATTGTATAAATGGGGATTTATTTATATTTTAATGATAACAATATACTTATGCTTTCAAATGTAAAAGAATATAGTGAAAATATAATAATATGTAAAATTACAAAGGTTGTAGCAGGCAAGTAAGTAACCTGACTTCCTTTGGTTACTGAGAATTGTATGATTATATAACTTTGCTGTAGTTACCATGTTGTAGCATGTAATGTTATTTAGATTGCATTAAATACTATTACTCAAGCTTTCAATAGTGTATGGTGGTCTTAAAAATGCTCATACCCAAACTAAACATGGATATAAGGAATTAGTCACAAGATATGTGAGTTTTAAAGGGTGAGAATCTAGAAAAGTAAGGATCCTCCTTTAATTTGAAACTTTGGACTAAAATTAACCTGCCTCCACCTCTTTTCTGTTTTGGGGCACATAGATGATTACCTCATTTGCATTTTGACACATGGAAGCCCAATTCCACACAATTTCTGACTTTTTTGTTCCCAGAAAACAACTAAGACAAATAAGAATTGTTCAAAAATCGTAGCAGACCCCTTCTAGTTGCTTCTATTTTTATAATTTAATGCTAAAAAATATGCATCATAGGGACTTTACATTAATTGACATCCACGTACTGTAATGTGTAAGGTGAGAATATAAGTGCCTCAGCCTTATAGGTTAAAAACTCAAAATAATAGAATTGTGCATACCATATCCTACTTTATATCCTCCTCTGGATATTTGCACAAATAACCTAATTATTGTCAGTTTCATTCACTCTCACTGTCCACTTTGCTTTTGGAAAGGTGGTAACCTCCATAGACCCAGGGCTATGGTATATTACCAATTTTTGCTCGTTATTTTCTTGTAAATGAAAGTCACTTTTTAGGTTATGGGTATTAACTTGGTTTAATTTGTACATGAAGGTAATCAATCTAAGAAGGCTGACATTTAAAAATTATATTTGTAAAAATGTCTTACTGATGCCTTTGCAAGAAAGTTTGACTCAATTTTACCTGACTAACCTAAACTGAATGAAGAGAAACTCGAAATTTATTTATTCTCCTTTTGAGGTGTGAATCAAGTTAACAACAGGTCTCTTTAATTTTTTCATAATTACTTGAAATCTTGCAGATCTATGGCAAATTAATTTTTCGTCTGACCCTATTATATTAACATTTTATTATGTGTAGGGATTGGTATTTGCTATAAATGTATAGTCAATTAAACTTTTTTGCACAGCCTATACATCAAATTTATGTTAATATTGTATACTTCTTGAAACTAGTTTATCAAAATAAGAATGAGTTACTTAGCACAAGTATGGCTTTTCACAGTGATAGTTTCAAGGCATAAAAAAGCCTGCTTTAATCCTCAGTACCTTGCCCTGGCAGCCTAATCTCATTAAAAAGTCAGCAACAGTAGGTGTCGTTTACAAGATCCCATGCGAATGCGGCAAAGTGTTCATCAACAGACAAATAAGCAACTATAAAATAAGAAAATCAGTGAAACTGGGAGATCAATGTGAAAAAGGATAAAAAAACATGACAGGGACATACGATTGCTCGCCAGTTCCGGAGCACGCTAACGAAACGGGGCATATTCCTATTTGGATCAAGATTAAGTTTATTGATCGTGACCCCCACTGGTACACACGTAAGGTCAAAGAGGCTATCCATATAAGACTTCATCCCAACAACATCAATAGGAATAGCAGAATTGACTCTCCAGAAGCTTGGATACCCACGATCAAACAACACAACAGCCGATTTATGAAGACCTATGAGGGAACACCATTTAATAACCGGAATAATAATGAGGAAATGCACCAATAACAGCATACCAACGTGCTACAAATGGGGAAACGTAAACAATCGACCTTATCGCCTGATGAGGACTAGCAGTATTGCAGTCGAAACGTCGTGATCTACTTCAAGAAAGTGACACTATCATAAGACAAATGAACAAAGTTCATTTCATAAAATATTTAGTACTAACAAAAAAGGAAGACAGACCTGTGCATTCAATGCACAACCTGAGTTGTTGTATGAGTTGGCCAACGTTAACAAATACCCAAGCTTTATAAAAATTTGATGTTTACATTTTGTCTTAGTGAACCGTGGAAAGTCTTGGTAGATGGTCAAATGAACTCCCTTTTTCGATTTTTCAGATCAAGAAAAATTTGTTGTTGTATTTCATGTTAACATGCTGACACAATTCCATCTTCCAAGAAATTCATTTATTTGCCAACAAGAGAGAATATCATCTAAAACTTTTCAACCTCTTTAATGTGGCCCATAACAACATCACCTCAACTTAAAAACTAAAGTGAATTTATTTCTGCAATGTACGAATGGAATCCAGTTATTTTTTCTGGGTTCTACAAATATTTCCACTGCCGGATCCTAAGTCTGTCTTCATCTTCAAGTTTTAATAATGGTATTCTTGTTCCAGTTTGTCCTCGTTTAAATCTTCGCAGCGCATGAAACAGATGCTGGGCAAATTTTATATTTCAGTAGCTAGAGTTGCAAAGATCATGGACAGTCGGTTTAAAGACGCTGACACTATATGTAGTTACAGCAGAAGTTACCGAATTAAATAAAAGAAAAATCCTTAAAAAAGCCGTGTGTTTGCCAGAGGACAATCATGAAACAAGAATAGTCGAAAGAGAAGTTAAAAAAATTACAGGTTTAAACACGAAATTGAAAATTACTTTTCTTCGAATTTTTTTACGCTCAGCGAAAAATCGGTGGAGTAAGTAGCCATACCTGGCGACTTCAAGAGAAGATGTAATAGAGAAGCCCATACGATTCTGGCGTGCTGTTTCACTAACTCACTGGTCTCACGGGTGTGTACCCGTCATTTCTTTCAATTTTGGCTCATTTTCCCAAACCTAAACTATCCGTCACGCTCGATAGAATGTCATTTCTTCGTTTCCACATGTCATTTCTTCGTTTCCACACCCGGTCAATCCCCCCCTCCCCGCCACACTGGTCCTAGGTCCCCTTAAATAATCTCTTCGACAGCCAATGCAGAAAAAGTGAAGAGCTGGAAAATAAGTCAAATAACGCTCCGCTCTTAGGCTTGGCTAAATCTATCTATAATTTATTAAACGTTGACCAAAACAATAAGCAGTGTTACAAGAGCCTTGTCAGTGAATTATCGGTCTAAAGCCAAATATCTACAAAATAGAGCTACGCTGAAAATCCTTACAAACTGAGCTGAGTGTCCGGACTATGCCTTTTGAATATATTCATCAAACCTTTCTGAATATTTGTTTATTTTGAATAAATTCTAAAAAAGGATGTATTGATGTTGAGGTCACAAATTATATGTGATAAATTGTCAGCCATTGTTTCGCGGATATTTACTCTAAATAATTTTTACCACAAGGCGGTGAGTTTGCATTTAATTTAATGCGAAGGACTCGTGATATGTTAAAACTAAGTGATCGAAATCATCTTTCAAACAAGCTTGAGGAGATGGGAACCGCGACAATAAAGTATTATTGATGCAATAGCAGCTTTAGATTCATCACTGTAATGAGCAGTGCCAAACACTAAACAACACTTCAATCATTATCAATGATTAACAAAGACGTACCTGAGAGTTTTCTCTTGCCGTAGAAGCGTTATTCCGTCCAGACGTAGGAAAGTTAATCTGACTTATTGTCGAGCTGACTGAAATTGTATCAACTTCCCGGTCTCTGATCGTCCAAAGCAACCATTTTTTTCCCTAAAATGACCCCAAATGAATCTCATGCTTTTAACATAACATGCGATGTGTTTGGCTGTACAGCAAATGACCAATTGCGCGTTGAAATCTTAAAATCTATCAAGTGATGTCGACGCAAAACACTTCCGGGATATCCAACTAAACTTTATTTCTGTTGCATACTCCAACCACAGTGCATGCTAGGAAATAATTCAAGGCTAAGCCAATCAGTTGATGATACCCCCACATATTTATAATGGCCTAATTATTACGTTATGAAGAAAACAAACGAGTGTATCATGCCTAATGTAACAAGTATTCGGCAAGAACGCGACGAACTCTCGCGCGATAGAGCTCATAAACTGGATCACTAACACCTAATAGATCGAGTGCCTTTACGCATGCTATGTTGTTGTTGTTAACAACAGTCCGTTGGCTGCTTCACACGAGCTTGTTGACTTAGCCTAGCCGAGTCACGCGATTGCATCAAGCTATTTTAAGGGCCTAGCGACAAACTACTTTACGTACAACAGCATCTTACTCAGGCTCACAGCATTGATTAAGGTAAACCCAAGAGCAAGTCTTATCACAGTCCAGTTTCCTTATACATTCGAAGGGAAAGAGAGAACTGCTACTACGTACTCTGTGGCAATTATCATTGTTTGATCGAACTGAGTTATTAAGATGTGATCAGCTGGCACACTTGCGTCTGTCATTCAAAGCTATCAAGGCAATCATAGATTTTGCAATATCTTATTTTCAAATGAGATTTACCCCTTTGTGGAGGGTTTTCCAATACACACAAATAGATTCCATCAAAAAATATAGGTTTTCCATCGGAAAACCGGAAGTCTACCGGTTAAAATTGAAATATACTACCGGAAGCGGTAATGATCAAATATACCGGAGGTCAATGAATTAATGATATGGTTTCTTCCAAAGGTGTTCGATGGATTACGATGGACACGAATAGAACAAGTCTTTTCCATCGGAATAGTCGATTTTCCTATGGTGAGATACTTAAAAAAAATTAGCGTTTAGTTGTAGTAATATGCATGTATAACTTAGCAAAAAAAGCTCTAGATGCACATGAAAAATGTTGTAGCGTTGCCATCTGCGACCGGTTTTGTGATTGCGTGACTCCGAATACAAAGAGATTGCAAATAAATTTTATCCACATTCTCTATGAATATAGTTTTATTCCTAGACATGTTTGCAGCGAAATCTTTTTAGATCCCTATTCGTTCCGTTAAGCAGCGATATTTTTAAAAAATCACAATTCAAACGATCTGAGTACCCTGTGAGAGTAGATGAGATCTCTGAACAGTTCAAAGGAAGGACATCAAGGACAGCAACTATTTCAAAAAAATTATTAATAAGTTTCGAGATTTATACTGAATGATAATAGATGTATTGCTTATACAAGCATGTGGTTCTTGGAATGAAGGTACCTCGAAACCAGACTTTTTTTTCTGTGTTCAGACAATCAATCATTGGTCTTGATATCATCCCTGGATGAATTATCCAAAATTAGTAGGTTTATTTGTCTTCCTAGATTTTACTTTGTGTTTCTACCGTTCTTTCCATGGAACCTCGTATACGTAATTTCTATGGAACCTCTTAGCATCAATAATTTTTACTCATGTATTATACTTTGTGTCACCGTCCGGTGGTTGTTCTCAATGGAAGATCTCTTGGTACTCGTAGGATTTGATGTAAGAACGAAAATTACATCTGTACAAAATGCTGCCTTGCTTTTTTGTTCGTCTAATAAATGTTATGTTTGTTAAATGCCTTCGTTTTTTATTTTGCCCTTTTTGGTTTGTTTTGATTTGTTTTTGTTCTTGGTTTTGTCATTTGGTTTTTCTTTTTAATTGTAAACAGCTGTAATTAGGGAATTTCGTCCGCAACTGAGCTCGATTCTCCTCAGTTTCGGAGGTTGTACTGGTGGGTTGTTTAATTTTTCTTTCTGGATTTTTGGGCAAAGTAAAATAATCAAGTGTCATTAAGATGAAAAATAATTGTTTCCGGATTTCAAAAGAAAAATATTGATAGGTGTAGATTATCGAGTTTGTCATCATACAGAACAAGACAGACACTAATATGCACTACAAGCAACAAGGTTGAAAGTTGATGTTTTTTTCAGATTTATCTGGTATCAAGGAGAAAAAAATGCGACATTGCTGGTTGACTTCGTGCCGGCTAGAGTAGAGTTGAAAGGCGATACCATTGGTTGCCATCGAGCCATGCTAAATGAAATGATCGAGCTTCATGGAACCACAATTGATCCCGTGAGCAAACATCAACCAGGGTTCACTATTAAGGAGGGAATAGATATGGCCGAACAGCTTATATCTAGAAAACTGGTCAGTTCAGGATACGTTGTGGTGTTAAGATAATCATTACTTCATATCTGTGTCCTTTCAGAGGCAGCTGCCCCAGCCAAACTATCTCCAATAACCTATACTGCTCTAGCTTGTTCATATGCTTGCAGAAAACACTCGTACCAAAGGCTTTTAAAAACCAGATGATTGCAAACTGCCAATTTATACCGAGCAAGAGAATCGCTTACTTCGTTTTCTGTGGTGCAAACGTAGAGGCAAATTGTGGGAGATTATTCAGCTTTTAAGGCAGAAAAGGAACAAAATCTGATTTAACAAATTTTGCGAAATTTATATATTCGTAAATTTAGCATAGAAATCTGATTGTGAATGAAAAGAGATTTATATAATACTCTGTCGAGCATTTTCCGCCAGCCAATGTTTGTTTTTGTGTTTATGTTCTTTGATCTCTTATTCTACTCGCTATCCGTGCAAAGAATGGTTAGAATAAGAGAAGGGAGACTACCTGTAGTATACGAATGATCGGCGCGAGACTCGGAGCGCTTCGAAACATTATTCCTGTGACAAAAGTGTGGTCTCCCTACCACTGCACCACAAAGTGAACCTCTCGTGGAATACACTTCTTACCGGTTTAAAGCA
The DNA here is from genome assembly GCF_036669915.1 of Pocillopora verrucosa. Classification (NCBI taxonomy): domain Eukaryota; kingdom Metazoa; phylum Cnidaria; class Anthozoa; order Scleractinia; family Pocilloporidae; genus Pocillopora; species Pocillopora verrucosa. Next base: position 10,189,270 of record NC_089324.1, on the reverse strand, counting down.
ATTAACGGCAAAATTTGCCATGTAAAATTTGTGAGCAATAGCTTTGCTTTATGAAAACAACTATCGCCCTCATCATCCACCCACTAACTACATAATCTGACTATTAGGTGTCAATTAGATTGTCGCATATCTTTGAAGTAGTTATTGCTGTCGTTCCTTAGTGGCCATGAAGGGTCATTTATGGATCGTTTAACTGAGCTCATTGTCATCACATTTCATCCGCTATTCTCGTCACGAATTGTGAGCAAGGAAACATCCGGTAGTCCTGTAATGGCGTGTGTGGTCCTGGCTACACTCTAGACAGCATAAGCCATGTGATGCCACGCAGCGACCCGCCAGCCACTGCACACATGCTTGCTAACACATCCTTGCTTACACGATTGGCACGAGATTGTTTTAAGTTTTCTAGGGGAAACTGGTGACAAACGACTCTCCGGAAGTACTTCCGGTTAGGTTGTTTTAAGTTCTTTAGAAGGATAATTCTTGATGAATCGTGCGACGATCATGTTAAAATCAAGAGCTACCACTTGGATAAATAATCTTTCCTTACTGAACTTGAAACTAGCTTTAGGTGAAGTTTTAAAACTTTTCCAAATTAACCTGGTTTGTCAATTTTACATCAGATGTATAGTCAATGCTACAAGACACACAGTCACTGAGACCTCGTGTTCCATTGTGACGTATTAGTATATTCTATCCCAGGAAATGGAGAGTTAGTTTTCCGTAAATATTGGTTTAAAACACTCAATAATTTCTCGAGCTTATCCCACGCAGATACGTTTTCATTGTTACATTGTTTACATGTTTGGCGAGTCTTGGCTTGAGAAAGGTATGAACACCGAGTGTACCAGGAATTTATGTGGTGACGCACTTTGATTGTATCTTAACAGTGATCACACAACAACAGATAAACATTTTACTTTGATATTACATTTAAAAAAATACGGAAGCTGTCAAGTTGCCCTGCGTGACTCGCTCTTGATGATACTCGCTGATAAAGTCTATTGGACTGCGCATATCTACGTGCCAAAGACCATACCATAAACGTAGGACACTTAGAATTCAATAAATATACATGTACGGCGTGAAGATAATATTATCAGCAGTGAATATATTACCCTTTATCGCGACAGTACAAGTCATGAAATATACAAATACACATTTGATCAAATAATTGATTGATGAAGTATTAATTATGGTACAATTACTTTCTCCCACATGTTATCCTCTTGAGAAAAAAACATCTCATGGAAGAACAGCTTACAGTTGTTGATGATCCCGTGCTTTGATGCATCTTATCGCCTATATCAAGCTAATTAAATTTTCAAGTGTCAATGTTGCTGTGGCGCAGTTCACTGCAAATAACACTCTGAACTCGTTTAACAAATTGTAGAAACTCAGGTAACTTCGCAACGATGTCTTCAGGTTTCCAATTTTCATTCTTTAATTGTTCGTCCCAGTCTTTGCAGTGTAGATGCAGATCGATCTGCAAAAAAAAAGATGGTTTTATCAGTAGGTTTACATGCTGAAAATAAAATGTGTCAAAAAACGTTGAAATCGAAACTTTTGTTGATTGGCCGAAATAGATACTGCGATTACAGGTTACTCGTGAAGGCAATTATTTATTTTATTACAAATTTATAAAATTGTGTGTGTCTGATTCAATATGCGAGGATGTTAGTCACAATAATGATGACGATCATAATATTTATACCGTTTCTCTTTCCTCTTTTTTCTCAATATCGCAGGATAATGACATCTCCTTTGAAAGGATAACGAAAAATCCAGCTTGTGGTTCGAATACAGTTCGATGAGAACATCGTCTGTGACGTAGAAATATTTCCTTCGACAAAGTTTCATCGGTAGGGAGATTTGGTCCATTTACTTCATCGTCTTCCGTGAACGTAAAAGTTAGCTTAGACAGATATGACAACAGAGTTTGTCTTTCATTTTCGTCAAGATCTACAGCATAATCGGCAGAGACAGCATCATCTATAAGAAAAACATGATTGTAATATCTCTAGCCAAGTTAAACAAACAACACTTAAAGCCATGCATCATGTAATGAAAAATCAACGTTTTATCTAAGGGCCTGTTTACGTGGAGGTGGGGGACCCCAAGTAGGTGAGGTAACCCGCCTAGCCGTAGTCGAAAAATAAAACGCGTTTACATACAATCTTACAACCCCGGGGTGCTGGGGTGAGGTTTCTTGAGGTTGTTGTTGCGCTTACAATTAAGGATATTTAGCAAAGGCTCATGCTCACATCTCGAGAAAGACGAAAGATTAATTCCCGGACACAAATGTATTTATTCATGAGAGCGTCACGCGTTGTGTTACGCGGTGTTAGGTTACGCGAGGAACCGTTGACTTAATATGTTATACGGAATAGTTTGGGAAACGAAATATGGTCAATTTACAACGCTAAATATTCTGAAATGTGAACATTTTACACGCCTTGAGTGTCCGTTACGGTTTCTGGTGATTTCTGCTGTGAGACGGCTAGGAAATGTACAAAGCTTTAAAACACACGTTTCGCTTTTGAGCTTTTTGCCATGAACGCGACCCCGGCTAAGCGGGTTACCCCACCTTGAGACGCTTACATGGCAAATTGTCACCCCAGCTGACAGGGTTACCCTACCTGGCAGACCAGGAAACCCGCCTGGACGGGTCACCCACATATCATGTAAACGTGATCAAGATAATATAAGAAATTATATGGACAGGCGGGTTACCCCACCTAGGTTTCCCACCTACCTGGGGTCCTCCACCTCCATGTAAACAAGCTCTTACTCTGAGATGATCTGCATTTTTTTAATGGTATTTTAAGAATCAAACGTCGTTGCATTAATTCAATCGGAAGTTTGAATAACATTTATAATTCTTTACATTCATCCAGTCCTCCCCGGGTTCCTTTATCTATTTACTTATTGATAGATTTATTGGTCAAATGGCCAACTAGCAAACTTGACTCCTTGAGAGTTCAAAGTTACACGGACCGGCAAACTGAAATTCAGTATAGGACGTGTTCTTGATGACGCTTATACAGCGTGAAATGAGTAAGTACTCCTAACGGGTACTTCATGTTTCATGGCAGACATAGCTTTTTAAACCGCATCTTACTTTTTATTCCCTATATTTTGGCAGCTTAAATTAGGATTGATCACTTAAAAAAATAGTGAACGACTTAAATACAGAAAGATACTTAAATAACATTTACCATTTCGTTTCCGTAAAGTTATTCTGCAATCAAGTTCGCTTCCGGGAAACAAAATGTCAGCCTGTAGAAATCTGCGAGATGGAAGGGCCAGCCATCCTCGACACCGCGAGCGTGTTTTTTCATCTTCGAAATAAATTTCTTCCAATATATTTTTGACGTCACTAAAGGGGACTGCCTTCTCTTTCACTGCTTTGTCAGAGTCCTTGTTCAGTACCCATATCTGTTGTACACAACAAAAATCATGTTACGACTTTTTTAGGAAGCAATAGTAAATAAGTAAGTGATGTCTTTATTTAATGGAGGTGAGATAAAAACTAATAAACTAACGGCCCAATAACTTCTAGTGAAACATTTTTTAAATCATTAAATACAAGGTTATCATTAGATTCATCTTAAATTCCCTAATTCATGCTTTGGGTTACCATCTCAAACAGAGTGTCATTCCGCAATCATGCCGTCAAAAAAATGTTGGTGCTTACATCCAAGGGTTTGAAATACCTTCGTAAATTTTGAAACGAGCGTAACCAAACTGAATTTTATATAGGCTACTAAAAAGTGGACTAGTTTTCCGTGAACTATGAATTTAGCCAAACGTACGAAGTTTTGAGAAATCAACCAGTAGGTCCAGAATCTTAAGAATTGGGGTATAAAATCAAGTTTTGAGCCAGTTAAATTTTCCTCCCTGCACCCCTTCTACGTACCTTGCCCCTCAATTCGTGTCCGCTGGATATGACGAAGGTCAAGTCATATCTTGCATGATATTCTCTGGGGTATTTCTGACCAAAGATTTTCTCTAAGATTTGCTGATCAACATTGACACCTTCTTTAAATGCGATTTTCCAGTAATCTTGTCCTTCCTGAGGTTTAAATTTTTTCGTTGCCTCTTCAATACTCCATTGTTCTTCACCTGAAACCTCCGCTGTAATCAATCAAGTGTTTCATATTATCACTACTGCAGGTTTAGCCGGAGTCGATTTCAGATCTTCATGATTAGAACGCCACCAGTGAGTCTTGAGTACATTTTGATCATTATTCTTATCATTATTTAGATAAGTGATCAGAAAAGTTAGGAGATAAGTGCAATAGATTTGACTTTATGACAATTTCTTCTATTACATAAGGTCTATTACATATTTATTCCTGTTATGTGGATATTTTCAAACTGAGGAGTCAATACTCATAAAAAGAGAGAACTGTAATAGTCTTCTGTAACAAATTATACTCAATAAGTTTACCTTCATCAGGTCCGCGGATCAATACTTTTCCAAAATGACACCACATGTCGGCCTTCGATCCCTTTTCCCTTTTTATTCTGCGCAGAGATTCCAAAGCATCTTCTTTTAGTTTCAACTCGTATGCCGTGCTATCACTGCAACTTGATTCCTTGATCAGAGAAAACAGAGGAAAACTTTTTACTGATTGTACCTAATAATTTACAACTATTCACCATAACCGAGGAAAAGAACTAAACAACTATATCACAAAACAAAACAGAGACATCATCATCAAAACAGTAAAAATAAAATAACAAAAACCGCTGAGAACAAAGACAAAAACAAAATCAAAAATAAAACCTAAAAAAACTCGTCTTAACCGTTGAATTGTGGTCTTCAGAATCAACAAACCTGCAGAGGTTCATATCCCTCAGTCGGTAGCAGTCGATAATGTTCATATTTTTCCAGAAGACCCAACCAACTATTCAGGGGCTTCAGCATTAACTCAGAGTTTTCCGAAAGATTCCAGCCATCGATGTAGCAACAAACCTTATTACAAGGCTTTTCAGCTCCCCTTAGTCTTGCCCCTGCCTTCAAATAATATAGTAAAGGAGTTAAAACAAATTTATATTGAGTGAGAGAGAAGGTGCGTTTTGAGCCTGGTAAAGAAATAGAGAAAGATGTTTTTTCGTCTTTTCACGAGTGTGAAACAAAGGAAAAAAGAGTCCCGGCGAGGAATCGAACCTCAGACCTTCGGTATTCCACCACTGAGCCACAGAAACTCTACAGCGAGTGAGGCTATCAGGAAGTTCATACATGACACGCGTCCTGCGTGTCTACATAACCGTCTCTCTTATTCCATTTACAAACGTGACGGTAGCGACATCGCTGATCCTAACAGTACGCAGGCAGCGTGTCTTACTTGAACTTCGTAATGGGCCTCGCTCACCATGGAGTCTCTCAGTGGTGGAGCATTGTCTCACGCTTGTGACAAGACAAAAACATCATTCTCCAAATTTATATTTTAATTTTGGATTGCCATTACAACCAGCAGCGGGATATTGTAACAGTGCAAGGTCTACAAGTTTAGTACTTTTCCCGAAATAAATATATCATAGCGAATATGGTTAAACATTGCACTGACCTATACATCAGTTTTACCAATTATGAAAAATGAAAGCGTCCGCACTGAAAAATGTAGCTAAATTCTGCGGAAAATTGCCTGAGAGGCTTTTCATTCATTTTCTACACAGACAATGTTTATCGATGAATCGGTCCTCTCAGTGGCCTGTATTACAGATATACATCTAGGACCTGTTATGGGCAATTTCTGTTCTAAATATAAGCTTCTAGAAATCTCCAGACTGCTTAGTCATGCTGACATGCTTACTATAGAACTTTCTAGTGAAATAGTTCTTTCGTAAGCTTCTGGAATGTTCCTGAACACTTTGTAAAAGTATATAAGGACTCAATTATGTAGTACTTGTAGTTGTCGTTTTTGGGAGTGCTATACCGTGAGAGAGAGCTGCAATGGAAAATTGCTAATTTCAAGAAACGTTGGAGAAAATGTGAGTTTGCCTCGGTGGTGAGCTAAGATATAGACTGTAGTAGGCTTGAGTAGGTTTATTGAGTATAAATACTGTACTGCCTTTAGGAGTCGCTACTTTTTAAGAATATCACTCGTTGTTTAATAAAGTAGTTGAGTTTGTAGGATTGTAGTGTTCTACTGTCGGTAAGATTATCCCGTAACAGACCACTTGAAGAACCAATTGGATTGCACATTTCCATGCTGATGAACAGATCGATACCCTTGACTTCCTCACGTAAATTTATTTCCTGGCAAAGACAAGACGAAAATATTTCCTTCACTGGAATTTTACCCACAAATTGGTATGATATTTGTTTATGAGTCGGCAACGAGCAAAAATTGTACCAAACCGTTGTTCCAGAAAACTCTTACGTTAAGATCTGAGTTCGAATTTATCATGACAACTGAACTGTAGACCTCAGTATATAAGGTGATACTCACCACTATACTCCAAATACGTAATTTTGTCATATCTCTCTGAGACTTGGTACCACTCGTTATATAACATTCTCCTTGTATACGAATCATCCTTGCCCCAGTCTGTGTGCTTATTTCTTTGAGGGTATCGCCTCCCACACCAAAGACGATTCCTTTGTACTTATCTGGAATTTTTACCAGTTCACCCGGAGATCCTTCAGTTTTCCTTCCCTTAACTTCTTCCTGTTAATATCACACAGAAAACAAACTCATCATACAGAGATACCATGAACTTGTCGAAAATTGCACAACTATTAACGACTTAAGGTCAGCATCCTTGTGCTTCCACTCGTGGTTGTCAAGGACAATGTAAAGAGCCGAAAGTTTCATTCAGGCAATATTCTATTTATCTAACAGTCGTGTGATTTAGTAAAAGTAAAAGGATGGCCGGATGCATTTCCAGGTTCTCCCCAGAGATGTTACCTTTATAGCACGGTGAGCATTTACAGATTCATTTCCGTTTTTGAACGGAATTTTATCAACTAATTCCAAATTACAAGATGGCCTGCAATTGCAGGCCCTCCTCAAAGTTGCTTAAATTTACAAAACATTTACAGAATTGTTCCATGTTTTAAACTTACCACTATTTCTGAGATTAATCTCTTCGCATTTGTTATTTGTTCCCTGGTACCGGTGATAGTAAATCCTTCCTCATCTCTGCTCCTTGAAGTGATATTTGCCGAGGAACTCTTTCTGATCTCCTTTATCACTAGTCCTCCTTTTCCAATAACATGACCTTTGAGTTCCTTGGGGACATGCAGATATTCGCTCTCCATTGTTCTTTCAGGATTTGTTACTACAGTCTGGAACTATCATCTGAAAACCCTGAAAAATGGTTTTGCTCCATGGGCAGTTTTCCAATCTAAAGTCAACGTTGGGAAGCAATCATCTTTGTCAGAATTGTAAGAGGAAGTGTTCTGTCTTTATGTTTTTCAAGTGAAAAATCTTTTTTGACCACGGTAATTTACAATTTTGCTCCCGAATAGCTTGCAAGAGTAATACTTGCATATGTACTGCATCGTTTCTTATATCTTATTGCAAATGTGGCGTACAGCATATAGAAGATTTTCAGTATTTTAGTATCCGAGTGGAGGAAATTTAAACAAATTTGACAAAACGGCTGTAAAAATATACTTTCATTTCACCGATGATCATTAGTTTTTAAACGTACTGATCACGCAATTGATGACTTCATCATCAAATTTGCCTTAAACATGAGTGTAAATGTTACTTTTAAATCAAGACAGTGTCGAACCATTCTTTGACAAACAATAACGAAGCTACGATACACTTTTTTGACAAGATTGTCGTCAAATGTATTCGAAACGAAGAGCCTCGTCTTGAATGAATATTTGATATAATTGCCTTACCGTTTTCTTTTTGATTCCATATGACCGGGGATGCTCGTAAAATTAATTTATCCAGCTTAAGATCGATTCAGCACGAGAAGTGATCGAGATACTGCCGGAAGTACTTCCGGTGTCGCCAAAATCTTGGTCGAATCTCAAAGTTAAAGGCTCTCTTCGGCTATCTCAGTAGCTGGACATAATGGAATCTTTTTTCGGCTCACTTCTGCCAAAGGTAAACGTTCAAAAGGAATACTCGTTAGCTAAAGCCCTCTCTTCTCACTAACATTTGTTGCGTTCTGTCGGCTGCATATCGTCTTCAGAGCCCGCGGTACAGCCGCGAAATAGATTAACTGCCTCGTGTACCATACATCAGATTTCTCCAAAATTGTTATTTTTTTAATCATTCTCCGTCAAATCACTTTTAATCCAAGCAATCTTCAAATGCTTTCTTTGGGAATTCGTAGTGTCTACGAAAGGACAATAGAAACGGTCATCGCACATTTCTTTACACAGTCCCTTAATAAAAGATAAAATTCTTACGGAGGAAGACGTGTTCGTCTAAAAGCGTTAATTGGTTAATAAGAAAAGTAAATAATGAATAAATGAATAGAAAGGAGTCTTATAAAATTACAAATGTTAAAATAAAACAGATTCCTCAGAAATAACCTATTTTGCCTATAATGTAAGAAGGCTGGCGTTTGAAACTAATATTTTTTGAGAACGTTAATTAAATGATACTCTGAGAAAAGGATCCTGATAAGAAAAAAAGAGATGAAGTCGCTCTACTTTTTTTTATAGATGAATTTAGGGTATGGATTACAAATACTTACAATGACATCCTACTCAGGCTGACAACATAAAATAAGATTTAAAAAAAACTCTCAAAGACGGAACTGAGCGTTGGTCAGGTAACGAGGATTTTCTTTCCAATTAACATCCAGAAATGGACAGAGAACAGTAAGCTAAGCGGATACAAAGACGGTGGACCAGACCAACGTGAAAGCGGTATTACGTTACATTTTCTTCCTAGGATGCACTGCGGTCGTGGTTAGCACTGTGGTCAGTTGTTAGACTTCTATCCCGGAAGTATCCCGAGTTGAATCCGAGTGGATCGATTTGAAGATTTTTAAGCATAGCCACTTTTTGGTAAAGAAGATTGCATTAAGGAAGTAATGTGGTGAGCATAAAGTGTATTTGGGTTCGTTATGACCAAGAATAATGGTAGCTATGATCGATTTATAATCGAATATGCAGCGAGCTGCTTGTGTATTCATTGTTAGTACACGTAATTTCGGTCAACCAAGGAGCGATATCCCTTGTTGAGTTTCGCTTCTGAAGTAAAATTCTATGATGATCGAGTCGTCACTGTTTATGTTTGCGAAAAGTGCATTTATCTAATGCTATGAAACGCTTCATCTGAACATATTGGTGGACATTTTAGTGAGTTAAATTTTATTGTTAAAATCTGTCTGTGTTATGTTTAATCGTGTCCAGTTTAATTTGATTTAATTTATTTTAATTTTAAGTATAAGCAAATCGCATAACGTTCTCCGTCATCCATCATACTCAAAGTCGTGACTGAAATTAGGATAGCTCAGAAATAGTAACTTCGGGACAATGTTTTAAAATTGCTTAGGGTTTCAAAAAATCTCGCGTGTCGAATTTATTCTATGTATCGAATTAGTGTCCGGTAGAAACGTTATAAACGAGCCATTAAAGCAAAATGAAAATAATACAAATGTTTAACCTGGCATTAACCTATACATTCGAAATGTTGTAACTTTAGTACGCGCGAACAGTTTCACCGATTGCGTGACGGAGAATATAGAATAATTGCAAAGTAATTTCATTCACGGTCATTGAGAATACAACTATATTCCTAGACGAAAGAGTAAACAGTGAAATCTATACAGATTCCCACTCGGTCCGTTGAGTTGAGATATACGATTACCTGTGAGAGTACACAAGATCACTGAACAGTTCAACCGAAGGGCAGCACCTGACTATTATATTTTCAGAAGTTAATTAATAAGTTACGTGATTCATACTGAATGATATATCGACGTATTGCATAATTATTCATGCACCTGAGCGCTGGGAATGAAGCTGCCTCTGTATTTTTCTGTGATCAGTTCAGTTTGTTTGTTTGTGGAATGAATTGTCTGTCTGTTTAATGATTTATTTATCTTTTTTCGGTTTGTTTTGATTTGTTTTTGTTTTTGGTTTTTTCATTTGGTTTTTCTTTTCAATTTTAAACAGCTGTAAACAGGGATTTAGTCTGATATAGTGCTCGACTCTCCTCAGTCTTGGATGTTGTTTAAGTGGGTTGGTTTGTTTTTCTTCTGTTTTCTCTTCTTTTTTTTCTTTTTTTTTTTGTTACAATCTCAAATAACCAACAGTGTCATTAAAATGAAAAACGATTACTCTTTGATTTCAAAGGAAAATATTTGAGAGGTATAGATTATCGAGCACGTCATGATAGAGACCAAGACAGACTTATACAAAACGCAAAAGAATTAAGAGACAAAATTTTAGAGATAAATTTGATAATAAATTATATGTTTTTCAGATTTATCTGGTACCAAGGAGAGAAAACTATGGATGCATCGCTGGTTACCTTCGTGCCTGTTCCAGTAGCGTTGAAAGGCCATGTAATTGGTAAGCAGCGAGTCGTGCTTAATGAAATGATTGAGATTTCTAGCACCACAATTGATCCCGGGAGCAGAGATCAACCAGGATTTACTATCATTGGAAACGAAGAGGGAATAGAGATGGCCAAACAGCTGATATCTGAAAAACTGGTCAGTTCAAGATACGTTATCGTGTTAAGATCAACATTACTTCATGTTGAGTCCTTCGTGAATAATTTTCACTAATGTTCAGAAATATACATAGTGAGGAAAATATCAAATTTAAGGAAATTTCGTCAAATCGAGTGAATGTTTATTGATTTGACAATTTTGGCGAATTTCAGTCAAATTTGTCTAAGCGAAATCAGCTTGACGAATTTTCACGATTCTTCGTTACTGCATGCATTTCTGGACATATCTCAGAATTTTGATATTGACAGTTCTTTTAAAGGCAGCTGACCCCAGCAAAACTAGCTCCATAAATTTCCTTTTTTCAGGAGGAGCTGAAAGATAACTGGGACGAGCTGGTTGAAATTCCAGATAAACACAAAGGCAGGGTGATTGGCAAATGGAGAGCTAAGTTACGCGAGCTAGAAACCCAGACAGGAGTAAAACTTATTGTAAAGGAACGAGAAGTATATATAGTCCGTGGAACAGAACAACAACGGCGACAAGTAAAAATTAGCATTGGATTAATTGTGGTATGAACTAATTTATTATTTGATAATCATCCACAAAGCGAGACCGCAGTACGGGCGTGATTTAGGATATTCTTGCTGAACTCCAGAGTGTAGCAGACTAAAAATTAAAGGAGAAAAAACGATGGTATTTATCAAGTGTGGTAAACAGGAACTGCTTATTGCAAACTGAGGAGTAAACTCTAGCACTCGTGCCCTTTTTTCGAAGAAAAAAAAATGTGTTTTCTGGACTGTAACCACTTAAAACTAACTCGATAACTCACCAAGATGTGTGATGTTTAAAACCATGCTTCTAGTTAAATATATCGTGTTTTCTTTTCCTTGCGTCGTCTTAATGTGCCCTTGTAACGGTCTCTTCGGCCTTTTGTTTGTTTTATGGGCCAGTAACTGTTGCTAAGTTGATTCCGTGAAGCTGCCAATACATATGAAACTCCTAGCCCGTGCTACAAGCTACTAACGAAAGGAACATTTAGGCCTGACATAGGCAGAGAACAAGAAGATAGGTTATTAGCAACAAACAATAGGCCGCCGAAAAGTTTTAAACTGTATTTTCCTTTCCCTCTTTATGAAGACAGACCTCTTGGAATTCAAATTTTAAATAAAACATAAAAGAAAGGTGAATTATCGAGAAAATAATATTAATTAAAATAAAGTTAAAATTTTGGGAGAAAACTTAGACTTTCAGCTTTCTGTAAAATTGTAAAAGTCTGTAAAAAAAGCCCAATTATCAAGGTATTAAATTTCCATCAAAAGCCTTTATCGCCGTTAATCTCTGCCCTTTATCAGAAGGAGAGAATACACGCAGAGCATGGTGAAAAATTTTTCGTTGACCAATTCTGGTTTTAGTTAATCCTCAGCGAAAAGTGACTGAGATTTCTTCATTTTAATTGTAAACTAATTAAGTTATCACAAGCTGAACACTCGTGTCGGGTTTCAATAACTGTGCTTGCGATATGATGGTTAGAAAACTACTTTATCATTGCATTTTACCTTTTTCTGAGCACTGGTAACGATGCCTTTAAACCTTCAGGCTGGAGCAAGAATAAAGGATTTTGAAAACGAATTTTACAAAGTTTGCTCCTATGTCGATGGCAGTCATCTGCCTGTGAACTGTAAACTCAAGCTTGAGGAGACACCAGAAGAGGATTACACCTATTATCGACTGAAGCCAGCTGAGCACTTTAAAAGGGAGGTATGTTTCATGTCAAAATTCCGCAGGGACCTGTGCACGTATTGGTCAACCCGTATTGAACATATTTTATTCTATAACTAGAAATGGACGGAGGAATACTGTGATAGCTGACCTTTTCTGTGATTTATGCTCGGCGTTTTTCATTCCATGCTTATACAGACTGCGAATTTCAAACCATGAGATCCGTGCTATCAACACTCAATCGTCATCCCAGGTTTCTTTTTCCGCCCCTTTGACAAATTTCAAAAATCGTACGCTAAATCAATTTCATGATTTTGTCGCGAATTTACACTCTTTACTCCAAACGCAAATTCATATCTGGACAGGATTCCTACAATAACGGGAACGACATCGTGTATCAATCAAATCTTCGGGATGAAGTTTTGATGTCTCTAAGGAAGATTAAAAATAACGTGGAGACAGCTGAGAGTCCAAAGGTCGACATGTGGTGCCATTTAGGAACCTCCTTTATTCGAGCACCTGGTGAAGGTAGTGTTCATTTTTCTCTTTCATTGATGAATATAGGTCCTAGTATCAAAAGTCCATCCTGTTTAAAGGTTGTTTTTTTCTCTTACGTTGTCTCTTCTTTGTCGTACTTCTCGCCGTTTCTCCTTCGCGTTCTCTGTGATGTTCTCTCTTTTTTTGTTTCCCGTATGCACTTTGCATTTCCTTACTGATAACACAGACCTGGCTGACTTGTCACACCTCGCGAGACTTACAAAGTGGTTTATTTACCAACATATTCATGATGTAAATGTCCTTTTTGATATCGTAGAAGACGTTCTCCAACAAACGTGGGGAATCGAGGAGATAACAGAAAAGTTTCAAAAGCCCGATGAAGGGGAAAGTTTTTGGAAAGTTTCTTTTACTCAGCGAGATGATATTCCAGAGGATATCTTTAAAAGAAATGGCTACATAGAGATCACTGAAGACGACGAATATATCTCCAGATATGACCTGACATATCTGACACCCTGCTTTCATAAACTTAGGTGTAAGGTAAGTTAAAGAGATCTTTTGACTCTTTTCTTCCTATGCAGACAACGAAAGTGTGTAATGCGTAACAGAACTCCTAAGTTCTTGTGTTATATTTTTACACCAAACTTAATTAATTTGCTTTGCCCTTTGACGGCTTGTCCCTAGATGGCCCATTTATTGACTAAGCGCATGAAGACTTTCCACACTGATCATGCTTGTGCGAAGGGAGAAATTCATTTGAACACGAAGTAATTGACGGATTTTTCAAGGTCACCAGCACGTTAACTGAATTTCTCAGAGGCACTGCATTCTTTCTTGTTTTTTTTTTTTGTTTTTTAATATCTGGTATAGTTTACGGTGGGAAAGCGTAGATTAATACTCAATATCCAAAAGTATGTGATAGCCGTCCAAACTTCACAATCAATAGAGTCAATAGGGTAATTTAGTATTATCAACTGAGTTGATAGAAGGACAGACAAAACCCAGTTTCTCTCTGTTTCCACGTCGGTTTTCTCTCTCCCAAACAATAGGTGGGCCAAAAATTGAATCATAAATTTACACCCCATTACATACTGTGCTTTTTCCTCTTTATTAATGTGACAGGTGTGGGTGGCAAAGAGTAGCGTAAAGAAAAGGCTGGAAGATATACCAATCCCTTTCAGTGACGTTAAAAATGTACTGGAGGAGATTTATTTCGAAGATAATTTGACACGAGCACGCTGTCGTGGATGGCTCGTACTTAAATCTCGAAGGCATTTGCAGAGCGACATTCTGTTTCCTGGCTGCGAGCTAGACTGCAGGTTCACTATGCGTGAGCGAAGAGGCAAGACTAACAATTTGTGTTTAGTTGTGATCGTTATAGTCATATGTAATCATCAATCATTTATTTGTTCATTCATTCATTAATTCCTCTATCCATCCTTCGATCCGCCTGTTTGTCCTTCCATTCATCCCAACAACCACTCATTCACCCTTTTTCATTCATCCTTGCCCTGATTAGCTTTTGAAGGCTCTTTCCTGCGGCACAATGACATTGTTTTATACAGAAAAGAACAACTGAATTTATGCAACTTCGATAGGGTTGTGGGACGTGGTTTCCAAACCGGAAGCAAGACAGAATTAATGATTTTTTTTTCTCCGGTTCTGAATCATTGTCTATCATTACGTGAATTTTCTATTCCTCTGGTGATAGATCTCTTAAACTTCCATCCACGCAATAGAGACCGGCTGGTGACACAAAATCAGCCAAGAAAACTCAATATATTTTAAACATATTGAGATTTACACGCTGAAAGAAGGCCAAGTAAATTTTCTTCTCTGAGTAAGCTTGCGTCATTTACTGCATAACATCTTCCTCCACTTAAATCACCTGATCTAAGACTTACTATCTTCATTTACACCACAATCAAACTTAAGCATCCTATATTCACATTCCTATATCCTTGATAGGCAAGCACTTCTGTTTCCCAGAGGCTTTCATTCTTCTTTTAACCAATGACGTCCTTCATTCATCGATACAACATTCATCCATCAATCTTTTAACCATGTATTCGTCCTTCCCATTTTACTGTCATCGTTACCAAGTAGACTTTTGACGCGATTAAACGTCGCACCTTCATAAAGACCAGTGGTTATATCTAATATGTGAAAATGACAATTTTTTATTTTCAGCGTCTCAACAATCCGAATCTCGTATCACTTATTCCATCACGCACCACGTCCTGGTCAGATGTCGATGCGCAACAACGCTGCTCAGCAATAACTCAAAACAGAAAAAAACCGAAAAGGGCCACGTGTGTGTTTAATTTATAACGAATTGCTTTGGAATGAAGTTCGCTCTGAATCCTTCCCATCTCACGATGATACAGCTCTATGATTTTTGCATGATAAATTGTTTATTTTCTACCTCTAAAAATATTGCACAAAAGTAAATACTGTGAAACATTTATCTTCCCATAGATTATGCTGTTGAAAGAGGAGACGTTCCGAAAATCGAAGTGAGACGCACTTTGTCCACATACCTTTCTCGATTAACTTGGACAGATGAAGATGCCTTCGGATTACGTCTTCCAGATCACAATTTTCCTGAGGGATTTCACTTACTCCATAAGCGTTGCTGTAAGCGAAAAATGTACAGTACGCGTCCAGGATTCTCTGCCATAATTTCGCAGGAGAACTCATGGTGGACTGACCCTTCAGGAAATGAAACAAACAGAGAATCGGTAACATTTAATTTTTTACTACTTTGAATCTCATGAATTTTACAAATAATGGCATATTTTCTGAAGAACACACTGTCGAGTCCTAACTCTATCTTTCTCTGTTTCCAATGGGTAGACCGACCTCCATCTACACAGCGAAGAGTGCGACAAACTCCTTAGTAGCTCAGATTGGCAACCGGAAATCATAGTTCAAAAGTTGCCTGCATTTCTTGAATTTGTAAAGGAAATTCAAGGCTATGTCGTGCGGGAAATGAAAGAAACTGGATCAACAAGAACAGGTTAGAAAACACATGCTGCCTTTTCGTGTATCTCGTCGACATGAAAAAGCATCGGATTCCATACCAATTTTATCCATTTTAACGCCGGATTCCTAAATTGAGCTATGTCTT
The DNA here is from genome assembly GCF_036669915.1 of Pocillopora verrucosa. Lineage (NCBI taxonomy): Eukaryota > Metazoa > Cnidaria > Anthozoa > Scleractinia > Pocilloporidae > Pocillopora > Pocillopora verrucosa. The sequence continues at coordinate 10,173,315 of NC_089324.1, read as the reverse complement.
CATACAAAAACATCACAAATATTAATAGAGAAAAGTCCCAAGCCTGCATTGCAATCAGTGCATAATCTCAAAGGAGCTGGGTCAGAGAATTGGTTTAAACTCGTCTTTATGTCTCATGATGAGGTATCAACCATCTACCTTAGTTATTAAAGGCATCACAGCGAAAATAGTGCCAATGAGACCTAGAAGAAGCCCACAAATAATTTGGGAGATTGCAGTACCTTTTCTTTCAAATAGGACCTTATTCTGGGTAGCCATTGTTCTCTTAGCGAATATTCTGATTTTTGTATTAAGAAGTATCGTATATCAACATACATAGCATAAAATGGCAATCAACTTCTTTTTCCTCACGAAAAACTTTAGTTAGAACCATCGGACTTAATATTCTGCTTTGACTCTGAGCGTGACACCATTTCTCTTGACCTCTCATAAAGAAGTGTTCTTTCTATTAATTCTAGCTTTTTCATCATACATTCATTATTTATTTATTTATATATTATGGTTGTTATTACGAAATTTTTTCATTGGATCTAATCTACATGATGATGTTCTGTTGCCTTCGAAAATGCAGTTCCTCCGGAGATCCTTGCAAGGGGCCCTTCAGCCTTAAAAGCCTACTATGACGCATTGGACGAAGGAAAAATCTGTGACAGAAGAGTACCATTGATGTTGGTTGGACAAGACCGATCTGGAAAGACTAGCTTGAAGAAATCGCTAAAGGGAATGTGTTTCGACCCAGAAGAGGAGAGCACAGTGGGCATCGACTTAGATCGTTACCATTTTCAAGTGACAACAGAAATGTGGACGACAGGGAAAAAGAATGAAGAAGGAGACGTTGATGAAGAAGCTATTTCATTTGAAGAAAACGTAGCACAGTTGGCTGCTAATACGTTGAAGAAGATACAAACTGTCTCTGAGTTTAGACGAGAACACATTGCTGATGAAGGAGACTATGATCTTGAAGAAACTGATGATCTCTTGGAGGCAATCCCCAGTGACAAAACAGTTGGCCCAGAGGAAATCGAGTCAACAGAGGCTCGTTTATCCACTGAACATAGCACGGGTGAAATTCTCAAAGCGATAGGAGAGGCTCCTGACCAGAAACCAGAAGAAAATTTACTTTATCTCACTCCAGAACAAGAATCAGAATTTCAAGAAATTGCTTCAAGAATTGAACGCAAACTTAAACTCGAGGAAAAAGAAGATGAAGATATCTACTCAATTCTGTGGGATTTTGCCGGACAGTCCGTTTATTATGTGACACATCCCCTCTTTCTCACTGCAAGAGCAATTTACTTTCTTGTTTATGACCTCAGCCAAAATCCAGACGAAAAGGCTAAGCCTCTCGTGAAGCAGGGAGTGTACAAAAAATCCCAAGACAGTTTCAACCTGAAAACTAACTTGGATTATCTAGATTTCTGGATGAATTCATTGGCGTCCTTAGCCTTTCAACACCCAAGCCATGGGCAGGATCTAGAACCTGGTTCTGATGTTCTTCCCCAGCAACTTCCAGTCGTTTTTTTAGTCTGCACCCACGCTGATAAACCTTATCATGGCAGAGACCCATTTGAAATTGCGAATGAAGTTTATGGGACATTGAAAGAGAGACCCTTTGGTACCCATTTGTTTGACGTGTATTGTGTGGATAATACAAAGTCAGGCAGTGAGTCTGAGTGTCAAGAAGTCAAGCGCTTAAGACAGGATGTTCTTTCTGTTTCCAAGGAATTGCCACATGTTAAAGAAGTAATTCCTGTTAAGTGGTTAAAGTACGAAAAGACACTTGAATGCATGAAGAAAGAAGGGCAGAAGTGGATTTCACTTGCTAAAGCAAAGTGCGTTGCATCTGATCAATGCGAAATCGAGAGTAAAGATGAGTTTAAGACGCTGCTCAACTTTCTGCATGACCTAAGAATCTTGATCCATTTTGATGACACAGCAGAGCTGAAAGATATGGTGGTCCTAGATACTCAGTGGTTGATAGACGTTTTCAAAAAGGTGATAACTGTAAAACCCTACCACTGGAAAGAAAAGCCATTTGTAGACCTATGGTGTAGGCTCGAAAAGGAAGGAATCTTGGAGGAAAAGCTTTTGGAACATGTCTGGAAACCTTTGATTCTCCACAAAGAACCATCTGAAAGCTTAATTGCAATAATGGAGAGATTTAGTCTGCTATGTTCATGGCCCTTACCTGATGTTTCCGGCAATAAACAATACCTGGTACCATCAATGCTGAAGTCACATCCACCAGAAGCTGTCATGAACTTGGTGTCAACTGCACATATGCCTTCTCTTGTTCTCAAATTTGAATCTGGTAAAGTGCCTTCTGGCTTATTTCCTCGACTAGTGCTGCAGTTTTTTCTTTGGGGAAAAGAAATGTTTTGGAGCTCAGCAAAACCAAAGATGTACCACAGCTTTGTCAGGTTTTTTCTGTCAAAAGATGCTGGAGACTCTGTGATTCTTCTTTGTCACTCGTGTTACATTGAGGTTGTCTATCATCGTGGGAGTGTAGACGACGGATTAGGAAATGCTTTACGGTACCAGAGGTCGATGGATATCTGTTATAAAGAACATGAATTAACGTGTGCCCGTGTCATCTGTAGACAGTTTGGTTTGATTCTGGAGTGCATGCGCAATCAGTTCTGCTGGTTGAACAGTATGAGATACACAATGGGTATCATCTGCCCGGTTTGCCGTGAACAAAGTGCCAATGACTACTGCGATAAGCATCAGAGTCTAGATTGCAAAGAAGAGGACTGCCTTCACTTTTGGTCCCAGTCTGATTTGTTTGCTTCTAAGGGGGAAGTCTTTTGCGACAAATCGGTGTGTGCGCATAATAGTAGATTCAGCCCTGAGCGCTGGGCTCCTTGGTTTCCACCTCAGGATGATCAGGTAATTATCATTACGAAGCTGCAGAAAAAACAAGTAACTCTACTATTGCAGGTCAAATAATATAATTTAGCTAAGGCATATACATCGTAAATCAGGGAGTGTATTAACATAGTTTTCAATCTTTAAAGACAAAGAAATTGAAAAGGCTCTTTGGAATATGTCTGATTCTTGCAGAATTTCCGAAGAGTTTTGGGAGTGTAAGAGATGTGATCACATCATTGCCAGAATATATTTTATGTAAAGGTCAACAAATTATCAAAACGCAGTGTGGTAACAACAAAGCATGATATCATTATATATTCTGGCCATTTTTGAACCACAATTTTATAATTCTCAGATCGTGAAATGTGAGAAAATTTTTCAGTCCTCTCCCTTTTTTATATATCATAGGTGTCATGCAGTAACTACTGTGAGAACATTTTGTCTTTGGATACAGGTGAGCTTCCTTCCTAGAATTGCATGTTTAAGACAATCGACGCAGTTTATCGTCTACAATGCACCAAAATCTCAAATCACTCTGCCTAGTTGTTTATGAACAATATTTCAAAGCCATTTTTCATACTGGTTAAGAGTAAGTGCAGGTTCTCATGATGCTTGAAGTATCCTTTTATATTCACTCAAAGTGAATCCACTTTGTCACTCTCAAATGGTCGTGTTTGCGTACGCAATTGCGCGGTTCTCAAATTAGTCTATTCCAAGGCGCTGAGGACCTGGCTAGATAGTTATGATGTCACACATTCTTCAAGTTTTCATAAACTTGTATCCTTAGGATATAAAGATGGAACCCTTTCTGTTCCTGTTGAGATTCTAGACTCCCTTTTGTCACCGTCGAATGATTGCAAAGATGTTGTACAACAACTGAAGGACAAATTCAATCTGGACCAAGTTGTTTTGCGAGATCCCGACCCTGATAAAATGAAGCTGACTCGTTACTTGGCCAAAAAGGCTAACATCGAGGGCCGCTATGATGTGATTAAAGAGCTGAGAAGTCTTGTGCCAGCAGGGATCACAGGTAGGTTCGCTTTCAAAACTTTCCCTACGGTGTAAAAACTCAAATTTACCAAGAGGTCATTTTTATGCAGTCGAAATATTGCTCTGAGAAAAAGAAATATATATCCATTCCGAGTACAGTACAGACTTATTCCTCGATGGTCATGGGTTATCCTATATAATATATCAGAACATTTAAAGTCGTATTGGCTCTGTTTGTAAACCAAATGTTTTTCATGTACATTACGGATTCGCCCTTCTGTCAGGTTTTCAAATCTTACAGCATAAGACTTTCGCGACATTCAGATTTTCAAACTTACGACACTACAAGATAACAACTAAATGGAGAGACGAAAACTAACATAATTGCGGTGACGCAAAGAGTAAGTTTCTCGAACTTAACGTCATATCATAAGGTGACTTAATTGGAAGAGGGTTATTTGCCACTGTTTCAGCGTGTTGAAATTCATGTGTTCCTAATAAGCGTGACTTTTTCTTTAGAGTCTACAACAATTTTCAATGTGAACGGATTTTGCAGTCAATTTACTCAAGACTATAAACTCCCATTTAAGCGTGAACTGCCTGGAGACAAAGTGAGCGCTTTCCTGTCACTGTAGATATACTGTCCCGCAGTTGCGTCTTTGTTCATTTTGAACATTTTATTCTTGAACCCGACCTTTTTGGGTTGTTAGGTGTTGTGCTTTTGGATTTCATTATTTTTTTATATACATATCTTATTTCTTTTTGCTAGCTCCTCTGTTGTCTGAGAGACTTCCCATTCAACAAATACCTATCAGCCAGCTGAGCAAGCTCACCGTTGCCCTAAGTGGTAAGGCTATAAAACAAAGCATATGAACTTTTCACATTTTATTAGTAAAATAGGTTTTATAGGTTGGAAGTATAAGCCAGTTTTATTTTAAGCTTTTATGGTAGCGTTCGACAAAACTCGCAAAATATGTAAAGTAAAAGATGACGAATGTACTTGTACTATCTCAAAAACCAGTTGTGTTGATAAAGCGTATTTATTTCTGTAGTTTCAGACAAGTGGAAGCTTTTTGCCGAAAAACTAGGGCTGACCCCAGACGAAATTCGTTTCCTTGACCAGCGCACCTTGAATCCAGTTGATGCTGCCTTGAATTACATTGCAAAAAGACGTCCACTAACTGTAGGAGATCTTTACGACCTATTAAACGACTGTGAGCTACCTGTCATAGCTGATAAGCTCTAAGAGTAGATATTTTCCTTCATGGAATATTTGTTTCTTAAACTAAGAGAAAATTGATTTTTTAAATTATGTGAATAGTACCTTTTCACACACAAAAAAAACTACGTAAATAAATCTTTTTTAACTCTTTCATGTATTTGTGGGTCTTTCAACAAAAATCAACTGAGAAAAAATAAGAAAAGTCCTCAATTTAAGTCATGTCAATCATTGTTTACAACTTATCGCAGGGTCTGTTTAATTTTCATTACTTTTTTCCTTGCATAGGCTATTTTTTGGAAAAAATTTAAGCTTCGGTAGCTTTCAGTTTTGACCGTTTTCCTGCTTCCAAACTACCCTTTACAGCGTTAATTTAAAAAATGAACTCTTCATTGAGGCAAAGTTGCGCGCCTTTCACAAATATTGAAAAATTTTGAGTCCCAATAAGGAATCGAACCGCACACCCTATATAATTCTGCGCTCCAATACTCTACCACCAAGCCACAGAGAAAACAAACAACAAAATCTGAATTATTTAGCGCAAGGTTTGTTAACTATATTTCAAGTATATTCACCAAATAACTACACAAAAGAATTAATTCGTATCTACAATACAGCAGCTAACGTAAAGGCAAATTGTAGGAGATTATTCAGCTTTTAAGGCGCAAAAGGAACAAAATCCGATCTACCTAGCGCGAAATGTAAATACTCGCAAAGTTGGCATAAAAATCTGGTTGTGAGTGAGTAGTGATTAATATGATACTTTGTCGAGTATTTTTCGTTCTTGTGTTCATGTTTATTGATCTTTCCTCTATACGAATGATTGGCGCGAGACTCAGAGCGCTTCGAAACATTATTTCTGGGCCAAAGGTATGGTCTCGTCACCACTGCACCACAAAGTGAACCTCTCGTGGAATATAATTCTCACCGGTTTAAAGCAATTAACGGCAAAATTGGCCATGTAAAACTTGTGAGCAATAGCTTTGCTTTATGAAAACAACCATCGCCCTCATCATCCACCCACTGACTACATAATCTGACTAGGCGTCTGATTAGGCGTCGGCGTCTGATTAGGCGTCGGTTAGATTATCGCGTATCTTTGAAGTCGTTATTGCTGTCGTTCCCAAGTGGCCATTTCCTAAGTGGTCATTTATGGATCGTTTGACTGAGCCCATTGTCATTACATTTTATCCGCTTTTCGTGCGAAGAAACATCCGGTAGTACTGCAATGGGGTGCGTGGTCAGGCTACACTCTGGAATACACAAGCTATGTGATGCCACACAGCGGCCCGCTAGCTACTGTACACATGCTTGCTTGCCTGGCCTGAGCGAGTATCCAAGCCACTTTATTAAGACTGGCACGAGATTAATTCAAGTTTTCCGGGGGAAACTGGTGACAAAGGACTTTCCGGAAGTGCTTCCGGTTAGGTTGTTTTCAGTTCTCACGAATGATAATCCTTGGCGAATCGTTCGATATTTAGGTTGAAATCAAGAGCTGCAACTTACTTAACAGAGAGCGAGCACTGCTTGATACCGATGGGAAGTCGTGGTTTTGATAGGAGACGATCGAATGACTCGAAAGGAGGGTAAGAAGTTATAAGTAAAGTAATCGAATCAACTTTTAAATTCTTGCTTGAAATGTCTTCAACTTTCCTATTTAGGTGCAAAAGTAGGGAACCCTTTTACTTTCTTTCCTTACCTTATTTGCTTAAAGAAAAGTGGGTGCGTTCTTTTTTCAAATTAATTTTCGATTCGTCCTCGGCTGGTGTCTAAAATTTTTTCGAATTCATATGTACTCATCAGATCTCGTCTTACTTCGGTTTCCAATATCACTTATTCAAACAGATTCTGTATACAGTCCCGATGTTACAATGACAACCGGAAAGTTTTATTTTTTCTTTATCATAAACCAGGTCAATTTGAAAACTAGGAGGTTTGTAACTGCAAGTATCGGTTAGAGTGTTTATAATCAACCATACTCAAGTATTGTGATACCGCGCCGGCAAAACACCAAAGTGACAAATGCAAATTTTTTTCTAGTCACGACACTGTATAATGTATAAATTTAAACAGTTTTAATCATAACACGTATAAATTATCAAACAAGGGCAATTTATTATAATCGTGGCGAATTTCTGAGTCTTATTGCCTTCATTATATATAAATTTTCTTAATGAAATATCATCTTGGATAAATATTATTCCTTACTGAACAAACTAGCTTAGTATGAATTTTTTTAAACTTTTTTTAATTAACCTGGTTTGTTATTTTTAAAACGGGTGTTTGGTTGATGCTACGAGACACAGTCATTCAAACCTAATGTTCCATTGCAGAGCTTGTCGTGTCACACAATCGAAAAGGGGGCTTATTAACAATTCGACAGTTAAAAACTGTGATGACGAATTTCGTTGTCGATAGAAGTTTACATAATAAGCTCAGTTATGCACGCATTCTGATTGGTTCTCACTTATGATCTATTGGAGGACAGACGTATAGATGACGTCATCATTAAAACGTTTTTTAATTCTTTATTATATAAAACAAATGCTGCGCCTCGTGTGTCACTTTTTTGTTCTTACCACGTTGTGACGTCCTCTGTGATCTATTACTGAACAGACGCATGGCAACTTGGAAGCTATTTGTTAAACAGACCGCTCTAAGCCACTGTCGATTTTTTATCTCAATATCGACGTCAAAGAAAAAGGTTCTCTCCTTGCGTGACCATTGCGTGACACGTTGACTCGAGCGGCGTGGTCTGTACTCTTAATGCCAACGGCAATTGGCAATCAGATTGGGACATTAATGCCAATTGTGGTAAAACTATTCTTATGTTTGACAGATCAGCTTACAACCGCCTCAAGAAACAAAATAAAGAGGCAGTGGAGAGTGAATTAGTTGAGGTGCAAAGCGATTTGAAAGGCCATGTAATTGGTAAGGGAGGCTGTAACATTAGAGAGATCATGGCGAAATCTGGAGCAAAGATCACCTCGAGGAGAGATGAGGACAGCTTCTTAATAAGGGGCGATACTGAGCAACGAGCACTTGCAAAGAATCTTATTTTAGAGAAGGTGGTAAGTTTCTACTGATAAAAAGACAAACTCACTTTCATTGAATGAGAAGGCGCTAACACTGGGGTTAAAAATTTCGAGCCAAGTTTACCAAATTTTAAGAGCTTTATTTCCTTCAGGCTTATTTTTGCTGATCTTGTCCAAAACTGATTGAGATTCGTATTCTAAGTTAAATCAGTTTCGTTCATTATAATAGCAAGAAATACAGCGTAAGAGAAACGACGCACGTTCCCTTGGTGAACATGTGGAGATTCCTCAAGTTTACAAAGGCTTGGTAATGGGTAAAGGAGGCGATAATCTCCGTGACATCAGCACTCAAACTGGTGCAAAAGTCATAAGGAAAGACGGTGAAGTATATATAGCTGGTGGGACTGAGCAGCAACGACAACAGGCCAAACTGCACATTAGCACTATCATCGTAAGTTCATTCCTTCACAGAATATTAATTAAAAGCAAAAATATTCCTTTGTAAATCTCTTTTGAGAACTGAAATGATGATAAGGGTCGATCTTGTGCTTTCGTGAACATTATCATTATCATGATGGGCATTCCCATTTCCATTGCAATCGTTTTGATTATGGTCAGCGTTATGATGGGTATCGCTGTTCATCAAGGTGGGCTCAATAATGGGGATATGTTTCAAGTGCATTTTGTTGAAACACATAGCAGAGAAAAATGATGCGTGAAAAACACACCAGGAAAACAGGTTTTGGGAACAAATGAAAAAGACATAAGGGCGGGGGCACAATCACAGAGCACGAATGCTGCAAAAAAAATTGTAGTGGGGGAGGGGGAGTTTTAAAGGACAAGTTCCTAGGAATTGTCTCCTAGAAATTTGTCCTCCGAGACACGTCGCACAGAGTTCAAATTCTTGAACTTGATAAGAGAAAACTTTGTAAAGACAACCACGGTAGTCGTTTGCACGCTTGTGCCAATTTTTTTTTTTTTCACAATGAAATTAGCTTTTCGGAAAGTCGACCTTCCGTAAAGGAATTGAGGGAATGAAAATTAGAAATGTAGAGTTCCCGAATCGGGAGGCGATTTTTCATGTTTTCGGAGAATCAGCCAACTGGTCAGTTCTTTCCTTTAGTCTCAACTGGAGTCTTCCTTCATCTTCATGCATCAAATTGATCAAAGTATTATTGTAGTCTTTCACTTCTGAAACTCTTGAAAATAATTAGTTGTTCACACAGGGCAGGTCTGCTTGAGTAAACACCTTTAAAACAGGCATTATATATTATTCGGTTTTTTGTTATGTTTTTCTTTTTTTTATTGATGTGCAAATAATTTGCATGCACGTAGAAATATTTCACCTCTAGGAGCAAGATGATCAAGGAACGTACCGCACATTCAAGTTCGACTGATAAAAGAATGCACAATATGGAGAATACTTGAGAAAATAAAAAGACGCCTGTTTTAGAAAATCACAAGGTGTCTGGTATAGCTTTGAACACTGCGAATAATGCTCTACTACTTTTAATTTGCTGATTTTAAAACAGCTTATGCAATAATAAAATTCGTTGTTTTTCAAGGCTGGAGCAAGACTAAGGGGAGTGGAAAACGAATTCAACAAAGTATGTCGTTTCATTGATGGCTGTAATCTGCCAGTTGATTGTAAGCTGAAGCTGGAGCAAGTTTCTGAGGGAGATCGTATGGTTCTTCCAGGACTGCAAAGTCAGTGTCGACTGAAACCTACTGAGGACTATGAACATCAGGTTTGTTCATAACAGTTAATATTAAAAGCGATGTAGTTTAGGAACGCGCTAAGACAGTTAGCTATGAATATATTATCAAAAAATTTTCCGTAATAAACTCAGATAGTGTTTCATATGGCCGAGCAATTCCTTCTTCCTCCTTTCTTCTTTTAGCCCACTTCTCGAGGGCTGTACGGCTTTCACTCTTTGGCCCTGCTCACGCTATCACAAACGGCCAATCATAAGGGGATTTTTGTTATGTGATAAATGAAACTTTTTATTCACCGGAGTCTAAGACTATCAAAAACATTTTTACGACCAACTTAGACTTTCATTTGCCCGTCGATGCCGCAGATTTTTTAACTGTACTCTGCAGATACACAAGTGCAGCACAAGAAAATAATTTTTCCAGGCTAAAACTACATGTACGTCTAGTTTCATTAACGATGAAAATGTTTCGAAATTATCGCATACCCTTTTTAGTGAAAAACTGGTTGTTAACGCATATTTAATGCATTTTGCAACGTCAAACAGAATTTGAAATTGAAGATTGATCTAATTTAGGAACCAAATAGTTCTACCGATGGTTATCACTCGCAAATTATGGATGCCGCATTAAAGGCACTACGTCAAATAAAGTATGAAACCGAACAGCAACCGAAGGCTGACATGTGGTGTCACTTGGGAAAGGCTATCATCCGGGGAGCCGATGAAGGTAATTTCACCCATAACCGTTCTACTTCTTCTGTTAGCTTATTGCAAAAACTCTTATTTTCAGGGACAGACGAGAAACTGTGAAATTCCAAAATAGTTTTCATCTGCGTAAACGACTTTAATACAAAAAGTTAGAAAAACTTGATTTACACTCGTTTTGTTCTTTGTTAAGGACGAGCTCTTGCTGATAAAGAACAGGAAAAGAACTTATACGACGATTGTTTGCAAATGAATTAAGGATTAATTAGATATAGTGCATCAGGCCTGACTTTTATCACTGAATCTTGTTATATGAAGAGGAGTTGACCATAAATATCCGATGCATCAGTAACAAAAAAAAGTGATGAGAACAAAAATGTATTCTTCCTATTTTTTTTTTCTGGTAGAGGAAGTGACTGAAGGGGAATGGAGTATTGATGAGGTTACAGCAAAGCTTCAATCTTCAGAAGCAGAAAACTATTGGAAAGTGGCCTTCAAAGAAGGTGTGAATCTCGATGAGAAAATCCTGGAGGGTAATTTGTGCGAAACGACGCCTGAGGATTTTAAAGTGAGATATGATTTAACATATTCGACGCCATGTGGGCACCAAGTGCGATGCAAGGTACGGCGACATCGTGGTTAGAAATGGTGATCCACACAATATAAAATAGATCAATACACCAGCTGATAAACCTAACAGATAGCAGCATAGCTTTATTAAAAATCCATTGCAACCACAAGGATGGATTATGGACTGTACAAATCTTTAATTAATACTAAATACAAAAAAGAATAAAAAACTAAATAAAAAAGGGCTAAAAATACTACATATGTACATTAAAACTCATGAACGGAGGAGAAAATATACTATTGATATATATCATTATATGTATTGTACATAGTGAAATTTAAGAAATAGCCGCATTATATATGTTAAAGCCGTTAGGAAAAAGCCGCGTTGTACATGATAAAACTATTCTTCAGTCTATTTTTTCTGCAAAAAGGTACGTTAAAAAGCGCGCTTTCTCCTTAAGGTTACGGTACTAAGATTACATGACGGCAAAAGGCCATGTAATTTGTGGCAGGTGTTGTCTTTGATCTCACTGAATAGGCGCTCCGTCAGCAATTGGCGCCGTTGGTAGAGGGTGGCAATATTGCACTTTTTAAGAGCTTCTTGGTAGCTTAAAACTGGGAGTTGGCAAAGCTTTGGGAAAAAAGACTCGGTTAAAAAACCTCCAAGAATGATATATAGAGCGATATACAATGATATCCAGTCCCCTACATTAAGATATATAGTTAAACAGCTCTTAAGTTTTTCTAACAAGCTAATTAACAGGAAAATAACGAATCTCACGCAAAAACAGATTCTTGCATTGCATTAAAATAAGTGTTTCTAAGGGGATCATATTCAACAAACGATCGTGTCTTGTATAATCTTTGATATATAGGTGTGGGTGGCAAAGGCGGATATAAATAAGAAGTTGGAGGATATTCCAATCCCTTTCAGCGACGTGAAGAATATCCTCGAGACAATTCACTTTGAGGACGAGGTAACACGGTCGAGATGCCAAGGATGGCTGGTTCTTCCATCTCGAAGATATTTACAAGCCGATATTTTGTTTCCCAGTTGTGAATTTGATTGCAGGTTAACCATTCGAGGGCGAACAGGTGGGTGTGAAACGCTTATAATTTGGTATCGCACTGACCTTTGAAATATTATTGATTTTATTTAATTGCTATTCTAAGAACATACACTATCAAAACTCTGTGCGAGTTTGGTGCCAGCAAAGGGAACTAGGAAACGAAGAATTCGATAAAAGATTTGATAATAAGAAAACTTGTCAAGAGAATATGCGTTACAATCCTCCTCAGGTTTTCTTGAAACACCCCATTCCTCCCTGTGTTATATATTCGCGAGCGCTGCAAGTTTCTTATGGCCAACGTAAAAAGGGGGTAGTTAAGATCTAAAGCAGGTTTGTTACGAGAATTAAAAAAATTGTCTGAATATTAGTCGTTTGGCTATTTTGTACCATCATGCTCCACGCTGTACTATGTAACGAGAAAATATGACACATCGTGAGGCTAGTCTTCTCATTGCTGTAATATACGATAAACATACTGCTGTAAGCTTGGAAAGAAAAGGTCATTGTTACTGAGTAATACGTCAGTTTGAAAATCTGAAACATACCGGCACAAACTCACGTCAACGGAACAAATTACAGATTCACTCCACCAGATGAAAAATAGGCTTAAATTGATTTAAATTTAAAGCACTGGCGCACCATGTTAGGGATCTCCCACTTATTAAGATGTAAGAAAAGTATATACAAATATAAAGATAAAAGTTCCAATTATCCTTAATAAAATTTAAAACGCTCCTTTTTAAGGCTGTAATACTGTTTGCGTCTCGAATATTACTTGGTGAACTCTTCCATTATCAATGATTTGGTTGAAAAAGCTATATTTAAAACCATTAGTTCCACTAAAACTCGGGCGAGGTCCGGTGTGCCATTTTTCCTCAAGTTATAATTTATATTTATGTCCTTACAAAATGGGAGCTTGTTTTAAATATCTAAATTATAATGTCCACTAATCGAACAAAAATGTAACATTTCTCAATAATTCTGTAGATCGTGCGGTCAACGCAGACTATGCACCAGATGAAGAAACAAGACTTATCATGTCAAAGTATCTCTCTGGACTCACCTTCGATGATGAAGATGATTTCGGACTCCGCCTTCCAGAAGAAACCATACCCGAGGGATTTCACTTGATCCATAAACGCTCCTCCAAACGAACTTTGTACACCGCCAATGAGGGATACGCGATCATTCTTTCCAAGGAAAGCTCGTGGCGAAGTGACATCCTAAACGAAGACTCCAGAGAATCGGTAGGGACAGTTCCATCGGGCCAAGCCGGTCAAAATGATGTGTTCGTTAATATTAATATTCTACAACATGGCCTCAAATTTTTTATGATTACTCGTGGACACTATACAAATAGGCGGGCTTACCTTGTTTAAAGTAGAGTAGGTACTGCATATCATGTAAACGTCACTCAAATTTTCTTTCTGCGTTTCTTTTGGATTTAACAACATTTTTCCTCGTGGAACTCCAGCTATGATTTGATCACCGAGTGTTGTTCCGTCTAAGCTTCCATTTATCATGTCATACAAAGTTATTCATGTACGTATTTTAAAACAGTTCTCCATATGCCACCAGCAAATTTTTTATTCTTATTTCACAGGGCTATACTTAGATACTTAGAGTAAACACATGGTTTCAAATGTAATTTGGGATGGATGAGCGCGAACAAATGTTTTCAAAGTCTAGCATAATTGCATGAGCCTGTGACGCCGTTTAGAGGTCGTGTTCGTTTGGCTCTTTATGAGTGCCTTTGTTTATCAACCATCAAAATTCTCTGTTTTTCACTTTTTTGGCACGGAATAACCCTTTCTCTCCACTAAATTTTATTATTTCTGCATCGGAATTCTCATCGACACGTTTTTTTGATGTACATTATAGATGAGGAAATGATATAACGAAAAACTCTGCGAGAGCGAAACCGAAGGAAACTGTGTATGATTTGCTGGAAGCGTAGGACGAAAACAGCCAAAAAAAGCAATAGAAAAGCTTGAATTAGATAACGACTATTTTTCTACTCATAGAAAATTATTTATTTACACGTCATTGTTTGTATTCGTTTGTAGACTGATCTTCATTTGCACTATAAAGAGTGGGATGAGACACTTTGCACCAAGGACTGGGAGCCAGATGCCATTGTTGCAAAACTTCCGGAGTTCTTGAAGTTTTTGAAACAAGTTCAAAGTTTTGTTGCACAAGAAATGGCAGAGTGAAGTTTTCTTAAAGGACTATAGTTTTTGTATTATATTTTTGTGAAAGATTTTAAATGTTTCTGAAATTTTTGTGATATGTTGGAAACATCGTTCACAAATTTCGTTAATATCAAGTCCAGCCCTTCTCGGAAAAATTCAATTTTAAACCGTCAATTTCAAACTACTGGTAGTAAGTTTTTCAGTATGCAGGCATTCTTGATGGGCAGCCCCAACTCTTCTGACCACTTATTAGATTCTTTTTAGTTCGAAAAGCTGACTCAGAATTTACACCTATTTATTCTGTTTTCAGCCCGCTACTTCCGACAACGCCTGTTCTGGTAATATCCAGGACGCTTGTCGTAATCTAAGGCTTAAACTAAGCAAATACCCAGATAATACGTTTGCCGTAACAAAAAAGTGGTGATGACCATGCAAGATCTGGCTCTCGCAAGCTGAAAGTTTTTTTTAGGATCAGCTTACAAGTACACTTCTTCCTTACACTTCGATAGAATCCCTCTCCTTAGGACAAAATCAGATTTTCCCTTGATTCCATCCCATTTTTCCAGTCATTTACTATCAGCTGACTCAAACTCGTTTACTCGTACCCTTGGAACGCAAGTGCACATTTACAGAACAACTGATTGAATAAACGAAAAGTAACATATGGAGGTGTTGTGTTAAAATGGTTTTTACTTTATAAGGTTTTTTATAATGAAAAACGGATACACAATGTTTGGTCAGTCTGATTATTGTATTATCCTGAACTTTAACAATCTAACCGTCATCAAATTGCCTTGCATGTCAACGCACTCATAGAGTGATCTGGCCACGACAAAACTGTTGTATCAAAAACCACTATAGGAAGACTGACTCACGTTTCCCTTATTGAAAAAGTTGCCATAGGGACTGCAAGAGTCATGTTCCGCTATGCGTTTCCATCTCGCACAGCCAAAAAATATCAGATTTCTTGGAAAACCTGCCTCCGTTCGTGAGACCAATAACAAAAAAGCTTAGGTAAGATTGACTTATCCAATGCCTAGACCAGGTGCCTCCTTCTCAGTCCCATTTTTTCTGTGACCGTATCGAAAGATAATTGCTGCACTTAAAACATTAGATGTTTGAATTTTGTTGGTTTTCGACCGCGGCTATTGACTGGAAATCAACCAAAGGAAACAACAATCTAGCATTAATGAAACCTCAATACCCAAAAAATGCAAAAAATTTCGTTAGTAACTCATTGTCATGGAAGTGCACTTTCATTGTTCTTTCAAAATGAGACAAATTTAAACTGAGCACAAACAAACAAAACAGATCTCCATCGTCAGAATTAAAGCCTTACTATATTTTCTGTTTTTTGTTTGTTTGTTTGTTTGTTTTTATTGTTTTTTTTAAGCTGACTTCATGAAGAATCTGAAAGAGGAAAAAAAAGAAAATTGGTCTCTATTATTAGAAATTAAAAAAAAAAACAATAAAACAGGATTCCGTTCCGAAGAGCAGGTGATTTAAGAACCGTTTTCTATGTACGCACATTGTTTGCTTGACTGTAATACGCAAACACAACATACATTACAATTTGGCAGACAACTGATAACATGGCAAGGGAGGAGAAAAAGATTGCATTGGAATTATAAGATTATGGATTTCAGCTTCGATTTCAGTTATGATTCATTCGATAATATAGAGGAGATTGTAGTTTATCTTTCCCTTTTTTCACAATAAAAATTTCCCTCAAGAGTACCCCTGTTAACACATGATGTAAGAAGAATCAGCTCCGAAACAAAAACTTAGACTGATCAAGTATTCAGTAATCTGCGAGTTAAAGTTCTAAAATATACCATGTGCGTTTTGGAGATGGTATTACCTTTAGGCATTTCACAAATGTAAGCCCTATTTTGATTGTTTGACTGAAGATCATTAAACAGGCCTTGCGTTTTTGCTGGGAAATCCCTTGATATCACCACTTTATCTCCATCACTAGATGGAGCGCCAGCGGTCGTCTGCCATTTTTTAAAGCTCAGCTTGCTTCCACTCACCAACTTCCAATCCCCGTTAAAACTTTATTCATATTCATACAAACCCACCGTAATAATAGTGTATAATACACTTACAGTTCCTAAAAAACAAATCGTGCGGGAGTTTCTTATGTACATTGAAAAAGGGCAGCACGAAATGTCACAAGATAGTCTACATGAGGCCCTCGTGAAAAAACAATAAGAAAACATCCAAAAAGAGTAGAAAGTGACCCGTAAATTACAAAATGTTCTACACATATAAATGACTGCAATGGATACAAAAACAACCAGGCGCCTTGTGAGTTCGTTAATGAATGAGCTCATGGAAGAACAGTCCTTTATTTCATTAGGGAAAATTGTTCCAAATTCTAGCCGTTCTAAAAGCCGAAGAACGCTGTCCATATGAGTGTTTTACTCGAGGTAGTACTCCCAATTTTACAAAAGTGCCGAGGACAAAACCTGACGCAAACATGGATATTTCTCGGAGTTTCCGGGGTGTTAGTACTCTCCAGCTGATAGGCCTAGTTGTTCGAAGGCCGTTTGTCTTGGAATTTTAATTTGTTTCTTTATTCCTTTGTTCAAAAGCCTTTTTAGGATAATTTTCTATATTCTTTTTAGAGCATCCACGCGTCCAATCGAGGAAAAAAAATAATTTTACTGAATTTTCTGCCAAAGCTTTCAGCTCTAAGATCAGATTATATACTTACCCTGGGTTATCTTATCCCGGCTTTGAACAACCCAGCCAATACGGAAGATGAACCAGTCAAGTATGTTATTATCCAACAGCACAAAGTAGAGTACAAATAACACGCGAATAGATTTCAAATATCCCGCAATAGTGAACCTGTTTAACCTGTCGGCTGCGCGCTACGCTTCTCTATCCGCTTTTCTTTTCCCGCCTTATGAGATATGAGTAGAAACGATCGGCAGAAAAAAAGCAGTTAGATGATAAATAACATGTTAGACCTTTTGTTGTGTAGTATGGCTAATTACCAAATGGACGTGAGTGTTCTACCGAAAACTAAAACACTCGTAGAATTAATACGACTTATTATATACTCAACAAAATATCGCGTTTCTGATTGGTCAATGATGAATGCATAAATAGGTTATAGAGTGCAATAGAGGTTATAGAGTGCAATACGGAGAAGTTGCCATGGAAACACCGGGGAAGCGCGTGCAGAGTAGCGCGATGGAGTAATTTTGTCAAGAATATAATAAATAAAAAATCGTGTGAACCTGCTCGTGCATTTCGTGATTTATGGTCACTCGTGATGTTTTGAAAGTTCTCAAATTGTACTCGCCTACGGCTCGTGCAATTTTGAGAACTTTCAAAACATCACTCGTGCCCATAAATCACGAAATGCACTCGCGTTCATACGATTTCCTATACTAATACATCCGGAAGCCGAGTGGCGTATTTTTCATATGCGACGAGAGTGCAGATATTGAGCAGCGACGTCACAACTCCCGCCTTTTCAAACTTTACTGAGTGAACCTAGTTCGTTTCTTGTTGGAATACTACACGGCAGCAAGAGTTTTTTTTTGTGGTAAGCGACAAAGATGTAAATGTATTTTCCTGAACAGCTATAGAACGAGAGCGCCGAAAAGAAATTTCTCTAAACTTGCGACGAGACAAAGGTAAATTTTTGTTTTTTTTTCTATTGATACCCAGAAATAGAATTTAAGCCCCTACCATATATATATCAATGGCCCATACAATAAAAAGAATAATACACTTTAGCTCGAAGACACGAATTTTCTGTTCTCTAAGCACGAATAACATCTAAGATGTTGTTCTCGCTACTCGAACGTAAAATTCGTATCCTCTCGCCACCGTGTGATGACCTCTACGTATTTTTAAGGCGTTGTTTTTTATTTTTACTCTCTCTAAGAGCCAGTTAAAATACGGCACAACTCAGCGATACTGCACGTCAAAACGTCAAATAAGATAATGTGCCGGCTTAGCTGGAGATACTGCTGGAAGGAAATACAGTTGGCCATTCAGCCGTGTCATGGGCTACACTCTAAATTTGGTTTTAGACAGTGACCGGGGCATAGAACACCAATTTTTTAGAATTTGAAACTTCCCGGTTGCTTCTTTTAGCCGACCAATGTGGAAAATTTCCTATCATATCGAAAGATAATCGCTGCAATTATGATTTTAGACCATTGACTCTTGCTGGCTTTCGACCGAAGCTATTGATTTGAGACTCAACCAAAGAAAACTCTAACTTTGACTAGGAGCTTTTGTAACCTTCAAAAACCATCAACCATTAATAAGACCTCATACAGAACTAACCAAATTAAATTCCGAAAAGATATGGTTACTCATTTGCCTTACAATTCCACTTTTATTGTTCTTTCGAAAATGAGACAAATTTGAAGTAAGTAGAGAGAATCAAAACATATTTCCATCATACTCTGTGCTATCATTTCTTTGCCGACTTCATTAGGAATCTGATGAGGAAAGAAAAGGCAATATTAATTGGTCTCTTTACAATGAGAAATTAAATCATAAAAAATTAAGATTCCGTCTCGCTGAACAGGTGACTGAAGAGCCATTTGATTTCTACACAAATTGTTGATCATACTGAACAACCACTATGGAGGAATTCTTGCACGTATATAATGACTTTGGAAAGCAAAAAAAAAAGAACAAATTGCATAAGAGTTATCAGGATGTGAATTTAAGTTTCATTTTTAACTATACTACATTCAATAGCAGAGAAGATTGTGACCTATCTTTTCCATTTGTACAATTGAAGTTTTGACCGATTCACAAGTTGGATACTATGATGCTAAAGTTTCTTTCTCGTAGGTTACTTTAAACAGCTAATAAGGCTTGATCCCTTTGGCAGAGACCAAAGT
The DNA here is from genome assembly GCF_036669915.1 of Pocillopora verrucosa. NCBI lineage: Eukaryota > Metazoa > Cnidaria > Anthozoa > Scleractinia > Pocilloporidae > Pocillopora > Pocillopora verrucosa. The sequence continues at coordinate 10,154,062 of NC_089324.1, read as the reverse complement.
TCAGTGCTGAGTCACTTAAATTTCCTTACCTTTGGGTAGTTCACAGATGTAAGCTCTTTTGATCCAATTTGGAAGATCATTAAACAGCCCTTTTTTTGTCGGTGGGTAATCCTTTGACATTACCGCTTTATTTCCATCACCAGAAGGCTCGCCATGGGTTGTTTGCCACTTGTCTATGGTCAGGGGGCTATTGTTCACCCACTTCCAGACTTCGCCCACTTTATTCAGGCCAATGTGCCATTCGTTAGGTTGCCCAATGCAACGCTTTTGAATTTCATCATTGAGGAAGCTCCATTCTGCTTCGGTCTCGATGGAAACAAGGTCACCACCCTTTCGTTTGCAGGTTTCTCGGTTGTCGGTCCATGTTGCGGGTGATTCCGCATCAGAGATAAGGTAACAAGAATTTTGGAAGCAAGGATTGGTTCCCACCGCTATAAATGGAAAATATTTGAAAAAATAAACATCGAATTGGAATGGATGGGTTGTTTATATCACATACAAGGCACAACAGGAAACAGATATTAAACTCATTGTTCACATCGTGTAGTTGCATTTTTAGTGTACAATTAACACACTTAACTCCACTGACCCCTCAATAGAACAAAACAATAGTCAATTTATTAAGTGAAATCAAAATGGGAAGGAAATGGTGTGTTACTGACAGCTTCTTTCTTAGCCAAACGGTGAGCGTTTAAACAAGTTGATTGCGGAAACGATTTACTGAAGTAAACGAGAAAATATTGTCATAATTAAGCGGGTCCACGATAGATTTGGGGTGAAAAATCGTAAGGTCCTTGAAAATCAGTGATTTTATTCCAACTTGGTAGATTCAAAGTGTGAAATGTCTCCGAGTATCAATTCTTATAAGCAAGGACCAATAGGCAAGAATCACATTGAATTGTCCGGGGTACTGGATTTTGGTTGATGAATCAGCAAAATAAGTAATCTGATGGTAAATCAATTTTGATTCAATGTAAGCATGCACAACGAACGTCGCATTACTTTTAGTTATCCGGAATCAATTATAACTTGATTTTTTTTCTTCATGGATGCCCTGGAATAGCTTAACAATGTTTAGTTTTATTTAACACTTTGAATGTTTTAGTATGAATTTGAGCACCAGGGCTAAGTTATACCTTATATATATAATTACTGCTCAGCGAGAGGAAGCGAAGTACAAATCAGAAAAGATCGTAAAGTTTCTTGCGACTACAATATTCTTTTTTCTAGTCATTGTCTGCTTACCATTAGCAATGCCTTGAAAGGAAAGAAGTACCATTCCCAAGTTAACCGTGAAGAAAACGTTCGTCATGTCTTCTATCAGATTTTGTGCTGTAAAAAGTCTCTTGGAAATGTTTCTCCTTCTAACGACGTATATGTATGTGGTCTTCAAAGCTTATGTTGTAGACTTGAAAATATCCCTCTGCGTCTAACGATATATGCATGTGTCCAAACATGCATAATTTAACTAACTTTTAGTTCTTAAAATTAAGCGTGGGTCTTATGAAAGGGTTCACTAGATCAACCTGTCGCAAAGAACCTAGAAATCATATTCAGGGCATAGATATGCATAATCAACTTAGTCAGCTGTGCTAAACTGTTGTGCCGTAAAAAATACAGACCAGTTGAGGATTTTAAGCCTCGAATCCCACATTGTCCCTAAAGACAATTTCACATTTGAGTAGATGGTGCGAGATAAAAAAGTTAAAATAATTTGGTTGATGTATTTTTTATCGGCCATCCAAACCGACCGGGCACAATTGGAGTCAAACTAAAACCCAACGCGCTGAAAACCCCAAATCCAAAAGAGATCCAGTAATCCCAACTTGCATTTTTTTGCTCTTAATTTGCGATAGCATTTATTTCTGCGGACACTAACATAGTGCTCCTACTTATGGTATCCATTAAAAAAAGGATCATTTCTGATATTCTGCTCTGTCGAAAGTTTTGACTGGTAAAACGTAACTCAGCCGTGTTCAATTTTCTTAATCAAGTCCGAGTGAACGTCAATATATTTACATGTCCTCTTCATTCTCAGCGGTTTCATAAGATGCAAACGGTAGCACAGAATGCTTGGTCAGTTTTTTACTATGCTCTCCACATGCTAAGTGTGTTTAGAAGCAGCTAGCTTGTGCCATGCTTTCAGTTGGACGAGAACCACCAGCCGCTCGGAACAGGTTGAAATGGCATCACATTTAACTTACTATCATCTGTTGTATTGATAAATACTTAGAAAATGGAAAAAGAGCACCGTGTTGTTGACCTTTGCTTGAATTCTCTTCATCAAACACAGAATATGATATTTGACAATTAATCGACTGACCATTTGGTGAAATCTTTTAAGAGCTCCACTATCTAATGTTTCGAAGGGAAATGTATGTAGGGGATTGTCAGTAAGAGCTAAGCTGAAAAAAGAGTTCTCGTGAAATTAATACTGTCTAAACTTTTTTTATGTAGTAAAAATCATATTTTGAACAGTTTAACTATTGAAACTTAATAACTGGTATAACAGAAACTGAAATTAATGTAGTGCTAGAGGACTTTCTAAGGACTCGAGCCTCTTATCGATAGATATCTGACAAGGTAATAAAACGGTGCTTGAAATGATACTAGTTAGCTAAGAAATTATAGGATACTCTGCTGAAGTCCCCGAAAATCCCAGTTCAACAGAGTAATTTCACCATACTTTTAGATATATCTTTAAGTGGGAGACTTATCTTCACTAAAAATATAAGGCATGTAGATACCTACATGCCTTATATTTACCTCATGGGATAGTCATGTGGGACTCTTCGATAATGAAGAACAAAACTAATGGCAAGAAGAAATTAAGAAGAATGCTTATATTGGTTAAGCCAGAGTCTTTTTGCTGACTGATACTAGTGATACTAATACAATACTAACGAACTACTCAGACTCAGGCCAACTTTGCGATCGAATTGCATCACGATAAGTCCAAGGCCAGAAGGATCACAACGAGTGTAACTAGCGTTTTTATCGTGTTGTTCATCAAAAAGAAGGCGGTGGAGCTATACATTTCTGTAGCTCTTGCTGCGTCACTGCTCAAACTCTAATCAAAAAGCTTGTCAATGAACAATAATGGGAAAAACTTCGCCTGTTACGAGGGAATCCCACGCCATATTTTAAGCGAAAAACTGATATGCCCCCTGAACAATAACGTAATTCATGGGATATTTCTGCCCTGATCCTCGCTTGTTAACCGACTGGCTCATAAGTTAGAACATTTCAACGTCAACCTCACATTTTACTTGAGGTCTACATTAGAATTGAGCGACTTCTTTTGGGGACTATATGTTGCTGCCGTGAGAAAAAACATTAAATAGTGCATCTAAAAGCTTTTAGACATCGGAAGACCTCATAGATAATAAGTCATTTTATGGCATGTATCTTTGCTCTGCGAATAAATCTCAAACCCACGCATTCATTTCTCAGAGTACTCGAACGCCCACTTTAGAATCTAACTTAACTATAAATAAGGAGTTAGCTTCTTCGTCCGGTACTCATATCCTAATTTTAACGGGATCAAGAAGAAGCACTTCAAATCACGTAAATAGTCGAGCACACAATGTGGCGTTGGATCGTTTCGTTGATGATTATCATTGTCTTTGTTCAGGGCACTGCACTAGGTTAAAGATTTTGTTACCCTGTTTTACTTATATTTTCCTATTTTTGAATAGGTTGCTCTCCGGAATAGGTTGATCTGTTGGTCTCCCCGACTCTTAACAAATGATCTTATTTGTGTTGTGTGTTATAATTTCAAACATTGCTGGAAAAGCTAAAAAAAAAAACCTGGCCAAGCGCCCGGTCGCGTGAGAAAAGCAAAGCTCTTGTCTTCCCAAAGCGTGTCATCATTGATATCATTCCTTATTCAACAGGAAAGAAACCTAAAGGACGCAAAAACAAAAATGACAACCCTGAAGGTAAGGTAGATCTAGATTCAGAGATGTGTTCATGTGATTCAACTGCTTTCATTAATTCTTGAATCATTTGTTTCGTGCAGACAGCCTTAACGTCGTATTGGAAGTGTTTTCTGGCGTACGTGACCCAAGTTGGACGATCCAACAAGGGAACTCAAATTACCAAGAAATCATAGCCTCCTTAAACAGTGCCACCTTGTACGAACCAGATGAGGCGCCTCCAAAGCTCGGATACCAAGGATTTGTGGTACAAGAGGTGAAACAAGGACAGAAGCAATCGCAAAAGCTGGTGGTTGGTTCTGAAACAGAGAGCTTACAACTGATGTTACTTCGCAGCAGCCCAGAGGGTAAAATATCGTCCAATGTGAGAAACATCGTGGAGATGGAAATCCGAAATGGAAACGTGTCTGCGATGAGTAGGAGAAGAAAACGATATGCTCCATGGTACGACCCGAGTCATTGGAACGGACCAGCGTATGTGCGGAGAAACAACTGCTATAACTACGCAAGCACGATCCGGAACAACACTTTTGCACAGCCTGGCTTTGGAGCGGGACAGCCATACCCTTTTCTATTTACCGCCGAAGACATGAAACGAGCTACAGAAGCTGATGGATGTGTTTCCCTGGTAGCAAAAAAACACATGTGCGCCCCAAAGGGACCAGAACATCTGATTGCACTGTTTGTCTACATTGGTAAGTAAAGGTGCATCGTTGGATTACCAAATTTGGCAATTGTATCGAACTCTCAATAATTAAATCATGTGCAGCATTTATTTTTTGGTTGAAAGCTCATACTCTTATAAAGGTAGGCAACCTACCATATTAATACATTACTATTTGTACCATTCTACTTTTCCTATTTTATTCTAGAATTCAACTGAAATCGAAAATCACTTTCGTAATTACCTGGTGTACAAGTACTCTAATCTGTATCCCACAAGAACAAAAACATTTGCAACAAGAAACAAGGAGTGTATGGGTTTCGAACATCACACTTTTTTTAAACAGAGATCACAAACTATATCTATGTATCGTTCGCCTTTATATCGTACTTATACCACGGTTATAAGTTATTTAAAAATACCAGCTCAGTGTTCTTCTCTCTCTTTCCACAGGCGATCCAAATGATTATTTTGATCGTGATTTTCACTTTTACCGATTGGACAATAATGGATACTGGTCTCACAAAGCTGGACAAACTCCTGCTACAAATGTGGATGGAGCAGGAAACCGTATTCGTGACCCAAGAAAAGCTGTAAATGGCTACTTCGATTATAAATTTGTCTCCTTTATGACCATTAATAGAAACAATGTAACCATACAGGGATACTGAATAATATCTGGCAGAATAATTGTCTCGTTACCCGTTGTCCTTTGTAAGTTGCAAAGTATGCTTTCAAGTGATGTTACAACCTGGCTTGCCCAGCTGATAATAAATTGATCACATTTCCAAAAACGATTTACATTTTTTCGTTGTTCTTTCATAACGAAACCTTATTTCAGGGGCCCAAATTAATCATACAGCACGTACAAGAGAAATCAGTCCCTTCCTACAGCATCACGGACTTTCGAATTGGAAATGTCCTAAATGTTGTAAACTAAAGGGAACGCGTACGTAAAGGGGCGTACTTACCGTGGGAATGTACCGCTTTTGGTCGTTTAAAACTTTGGTTTGAATGTTGCTCACGCCGTCGTCTAAGAAATATTTCCTTTAGTTTAGACTATGCAACTTTGCGCTTTCCTAAGATATCTTGAGTTACAGTGCTTATATTTTAAACAAGGAAAGACATTGAACAGACACAAAAAAGCAGCCAATACAAAATAATCGACCCGGAAATTTGAAGTAACTGGAACCTCGCATACATAAAAAAAATTACGATTTACGAAGTTAATGAACAAATTATGATTTACACTATTAGACCTAAGACATTCTTATAAGACTATTGATCCCGCTTTCTCTTGGGTATTTTACAAACTATAGCCTTTTACTTTATTGATTTTCGCCTTCTTGGTCGTCAAAATTTTAGCTTTATTTTGATGGAAACTCCTGCTTCAATTTTCGTGGGCTCCATTACCAGGAGATGATTTAATACCGCTGTAAAATAAATTGTCAGGCAACTGCTGTTCTGTCTAAAAATTTCACAAGTTGTCCACAGGTTGATAATAGAAAAAAAGGCAAATGAAACATTAAAACTGTAAAAGGAAAATACCACATGGGCCGAAAAAGATACTAGATTGGAAAAAAAATATAAAAGATGAAATATTCGCCAAGCTCGAAAAAAAACAAAACTAGCATTATGGGCCCCTTATCCAGTTTGTTAGTAATTCCACGTCCGCCGACTCCAAGTTCCCCTTCGGCGCGAAGTAAAGCAAGATTGAGAATAACCCCTTCAGTTCAGACGCCCTTAAAGATTGTTATCAAATTTACTCGTAGAGATGCGAGAAATGAATTTTACGCTAACAGATGAATACTCATTAAAATAAATTGCGGCCAAACACGAAGATTGACGCATTTTAGGCAGTCCATAGAGTTGTACAATTAATTAAAGGAAGAGCTGCAAAGAGTTTTTTCCATGGTGAGACTCCTCATTGCACCTGTTCTGTCGCACTTTGTAATACTTGTCACAATTTTAACAACACTGGGAATGAATTTAAAATGCATTTGAAAGTTTTCGGCTAAGAGGCCGAAGTGTCTCAGATGATGGCCTTCCCAGAGGAGTGAGTAAATCATAACCATTATAATTTCCGAAAAAGAAAATACATTTGAGACAAACATCTCTAGTGGGGACAATGTCTGAAGCAAAAAATCTGGAAATTTCCCAGTTTTTTTTGTTTTTTCTTTTTTTTTTTTCAGGGTAAGTGGTTGTTGCTATGGTTATTGTGATCAATTCTGTGATTGGTGGATTTAGCTGAGTGAACTTAGTATGATTGGTTGTAATCTGTCCGATTACAGGTGTCCGATTACAGCCAACGGTCCGACTATACTGTCCGATTACAACTATACAGAGTGATAAGTGGAATATAAAGCAGCTGATGCACCAATCACATTTGAGGAGATTGTAATGGTTATGATTAAAGGTGCAATTGAAGGGTAAACTATTTGAATTAATTGAATTCAACCAAAAACAGGAAGAAAACGCGAACACCGTCCATGACAATGAAGTTCTGTAAGAAAAGTTCAAGGCAACAAACAAAATATGACGAGTATGCGAGCGGTTTGATCACTGAGATTGATTTGAACAGTTTTCGTTCAAGGATTAATTTATCTGAAAGCCACACTCAACTCTTAGTTTTTTGGGTTTTAACGATAGGGAGAAAAAGTTTTCGGTTAAGAGGGGATTCATTTTCAGTACAATTTTTTATGATTACGGCCTTTAAAATACTGTTACCATATGTCTGTATTGACATCTCAATTTTTCCAGTTATTATTGAGGAGAGATGCTTTTTTTCAGCTTTCACTTGTAGTGAGCCGAGTCTTTTATCACTTTTAATTCGTCGTGATAGCTGTGTTTTAAATAAGTGCAACTAAAGGTATGAAATCGACATTTGATGTCACACGGAACCGGTTCACTTCCTTATCCATTCATTCATGCATGTTATTCCTGATTTTTTAACGGGATCATTTGCTGTCTTCCGTTTGGATAATTTGCAGTTTTGTTTGAGGATTATTTGCTGCCCTGAGCTGCACTGTACTGATATTTTTCCTTTTTTTCAAAACTTAATCTTGCGAAGCCTTTAATCTTTTTTATTTCATATGTTACCCGCAAAAACCCAAAATTTTATCATTTGCCAATTTGTTAAGATATTCATCAACTAATCGATATTCAGATGCCTATTTCTAGACTAAATTATTGTAAAGAATATGTTTGGTTTTGTTATGGTTATTTGATGATTATCTTTAATGCGGTCTGATTTTCAAAAGTACTCAAAAGTGCGCCCCATTTCAAGGGAGCAAAAAACACTAGTATTCAAGTCACAAACACTCCAAACTCCGCATTTCATCATTCGTTGGTGATCCTGAAAAATTCATCCAACTTTAAAAAAACTTCCCTACTATAGATCTCTTTGCAAACGTTGTGAGGAAAATAAAATTATGGCAATTTACCTTCAATCGCTGTAACTGATTTACAATTTCCGCTAACTATAATTATAAAGTTATTAGTTTAAATGACAAGGTGAACGACTTTTCTTTTATAAACAAAGAGGGATGGTGGGAAAACGCGAGAGATGTTTGTGACCCACGAGCCTGAGGCGTGAAGTTGACAGACTCTTCCAGGGTGGAAGATATGAATCCGTAGAAAAGCCGAAGACGTTGGTCCCTAGGACGGTAGACGTGTATCCTGAGGTAGCAAGGACTCACCTGCCTCGGAAAATTTAGACGTGCTACTTGTGTTAGGCTTGATGCTATTTATAACAAAACAACTAGAGTAACAGGGTACACACTCTCCCTTATATATCTTTAATTAAGTCGAAGTCGACACTTCGCACCACATCCTAGTTTACACTACGATGGCTAATACCTAATACAATTCCACAACGTGTCTTTCGGGGCCACTACAAACAAATTGTAAATAAACATTATAAATAGACATAGAGCCAGTTATTCATGGCTAAATACAAAGTGCAACCTAGGAGTTGAACTCGGGGCAACCAAGAACAAAATTAATTCCGTGAGTAGAAGAGTAGAGGGCTTGAACCTTGGACCACCAGATTCATACGTCCAGTCCCCTTAACACTGCCACACTTCCTCCACAAATTATACATATGTTAAAGATAGTTTATTATTTTCATCTTTTACTTATTTATAAGAGATTCATATATTTTAAGAGTCAGTGGTGCAATCATTTCATCCTTTTAAGGTATCAATGTTTGAAGCTAATCATTTTAGGCCAGCAAGTAAACCGTATTACGCGTGTAAGGTTGTTATCATAAATGATGTAACTTAAGTTACCATTGTAAATAGTAAGTATAGTATAAACCAAAAATACAAACAAAGCAATGACCCATTTGTAAGCTTATTAAAAATATTTTCTGACGATGCAGATGTTGTTTTAACACTTGAGCTCAAAAGCCTCGATCATATGACTAGCCCTGATCTGATATAGACTTGATCACGCTTATATTGATGCTAATCATTTCTATAAATAGAAAACTCCATCGTTTTAAGAGTCACAAGCTTGCAAAGTCTCCCTCAGGGCCAAACAGGTAGATAATTACCATTCAAGTGACGATATCCGGTTGAGTTGGACGATCAATGACCTAGAAAAAATGTCAGTTGCACGTTCAGACCTCTAGATTTGTGTAGTAGCCTGTGGTAAGCTCAAGGTGGTCTAAATATGCAAAATACTATTGCGCGAAAAAAAACGAGAATCAGACAGAGAGAGTGCACCAGATTTTATATCCGACTTCAGATCAAGATAAGCTTTCTTGAAGACCGTCACAAAACAGCTTTGGACGATTTGAAATCTGAGGGGCTAATTTGCTCCGTGTCGATCGCCCTATTGAACACCAGATAGATAGCCCCTCCAACGTGGACACCCATCTGGATGCTGCGCGCCAGATGGCGCCCAAATCCACTTACCTATTCCCAAGTCATCACAGTCACTCGTTTGGCTGCCGTATGTAACACTCTTGAATCTCATCATGGATGAACTGCCGTTTCTCTTCGGTTTCTATGTAGAACAAGTCATCTCCCATACTTTGGCGTGTTTTCTAGCTGTCCCTTCATTTCTTTCCAGATTCCGAAATTGTGTAGAGGAAATTTTTAAAGTATGGTTTTTCGATTTCTATTTATGAAATCAATCTAAAAAAAAGTAGCAAAAACTATTTCACTGATATCCACAAGGTTATACAATATACTTGCGAAATTTATTGTTTTTATAGCTCTATTGTTGTAATATAAGTTAGCTACAGCCCCTTTTCGATGAAAATTGAATTCATAAAGTATGACTAGAATCTTTGAGAGGATCTTCACTAAATCCAGACTTCTTTTGTTGGACATTTGCAGAAACGTTTTCACCCAAAACATACCATTACACTGTAACCCAAAGTTCGAGCCTTACGGGAAGTTCTGTCCTTTTATGCGCTTAAGACGCCCTATAAATATCACGCACAAATTTCGCACTTAACGAATGCACTAAGGTCACGTATTTTTAGCTTGGGGTGGAAAGCATTGTGGTTTCCTAATGTAGATTTTTATTGCCGAGGTCAGTTTGATATAAAAAAGAACCAATCTCATGCTGTTCGTCGATACATCAATCTAACTCACAGGCGTACAAGGATCACTAAAGGAGGACGGAAATTGGCAAAGGCCATATACGAAACGAAAGGCGGTAGGTGACACCTACGAATAAACAATTATACAACATTCGTTTCGGATTTAGCGAAATGTGACTCTCGCCTCGCAGCATGGAGGGGATTTGTTACAACAAGTTTTATTTTATGAGGGTTTGTACAAGGAAAAAAGTATTCGTAATGTTTGGGTTGTCTGAAAATTTGGTTATCCTGTGTTTTATCTATATAACCGTCATCGATTTCAATAGTTAGTTTTACATGTAAAACACACGCATGGATTTTTGTCAATGGTGGACTATCTATAAAAAACCTTAGCGAAATTGACATATCCCAAGGCCTGGACCATAAGCCTCCCTCTCTGTCCCGTTATGATCTCCTAGCGGCGAATGTCAAGGTATCACATTTTACACATGAAAAATAATATGGCTTAATATTTGGATTAATTTGCGGTTGTATTTTAAAATGGATTAAGTATTTCCAAAATATCTTTAGTTCAAGGGACCGTAACGAAAAAGCCTAAGCGAAGCAGAAATGCGCTGTATCAGAGCATAAAAATTTCTGCTTTGACTGTCGCTTTTAGCCAGTTTTCCATGCTCGGGTGCATCAAGGATCGTATTCATTCGAGAAAGTCAATTTTGATTCACTCTGATCTGTAAATTTCTTGAGTACCACCCCCACTGCATGATTTTTGGATGTTCTACGCTTTCTTGAACGCTGCGCTGGGTGCACATTTTTGACGTTAACCGATGAAAACATTTGTTTTCGATGTGTGCCCCACTTTACTGCTGGACAGATTAGAGAGCTATAAAAAAGTGCTAAAAATTGATCACGAGAGGATGTCCGTTTACAGAGACAAGATTAAAGAGGATTAAGAGAGACATCAATTCTATTTTAAAACATAATTTATTTAACATGAACGTTAAGGATCAAAAGCAAGTAGGTAAGCAAAGAAAAGCAAGTTACTGATGGGGAATGAATTTGAAGTACAGTTTGAATAATATCCCTTAGAAATCACCAAAGTAGTCGGGTCAATTTTCAAGGTCCACGGGTGCGATATATGATGAAGCTTCAGCAGACATATGAATCTGAGGAATTTTACACATGAACAATGTTTTCCTTTCTCGAGTCTGTCGAAAAAGCGTACAACTAACTACCGTAACTACCAGTTCTTGATAATTTAACAAAATTATTTCAAATTACAAGATCTGGAAAATAGTTCCTAGTTTTTTTTACTAATCTCATTACGAGTAGAGCATTCTTAATCGACTCTAACAGGATAGTCTAACCAATATGTGAGTAGGAAGAATAATAAGTAGACAAAATAGCGTCAAACTTAAGATCTTTTCTTTAAACCTGTCTGAAAAGATAATGATACCAGTATGGCGATTCATTTACATAATCTGCTCGGGGGTAAACCAACCATGAAGTGACATACTGAGTAACAGGTTGACTTTATGAAGACTCTTTATTCGGCTTATGCGAAATATTCATTATGTCACTTGTGAGCAGAACACTTTCTGGTATGTTGGCATAAATAGCTAACCAGGGTATTTAATTAAAAACTTCACGACTCACGTTGGGTAAAAGTGAAAAAGAAGACCATGGGGCGATACATCCCAACAGTTTGGGCGGTTTTCATATCCCTCTGTTTTCTAGGAATTGGTAAAGGTATGCAGAGGGGAAACTTTTCAAAACTATGGAAATTGGCAGGGTTGCTAAATTGTGTTCATAAAAAAGATAATTTTACATAATACTAAATTTAGGCAGTGGTTTCAAGAAAAAAACCTTAAAAGCTGAAGTAGGTTGTGTTTCATGATATGAAATAGAATATTTCTGTTTAAGTCTTTAAAAGCAAAAAAGGAACTTCAAACTTTAGCAAGCTATTTTACAAGGTTATTTACAGCATATTTGAGTGTGTGGATCGGAAGATCTTAAAATAGCAGATCGGTCCAACTCCTAGTATTCTAAAAAATTGTTCAGTTGCACAGGGGGAAAACGGCCAAATTCCAAAACGGCCAATTCCAAATCCTTTATGAGCACACGGTAAAATGTATAGAACTGTAGGCTTCTTCGTTTACGAATCAAGAAAGATACTCGGGAACTGAAGAATTATGTCACAATAAATTGATAAATTGCAGCAGCATATCAGCAGGTGACTTTACTGTAGGGAACCAACACTTAATTTCAACTCGCAAATAGATTTGAGGGGATCAAATCCGCAACGAATTAGTTGTCTTCTAGTTTAATTTACTTTAAGAACTACACCTGTAGGTCAGTTTAGTACCACCCTGTTGATATAACCAGCTGGTTAAAAACAATTGCTTTTGACCTCAGTTTATTATGCCAACCCGTCATCAAAAGCACACATTCATGCTACATACCTCAACTTAATAGAAGTGATATGGATCAGTGAGGTCGGTTAAGAAAATGACCTTCCGGTAAAAGTAATTATTCCCCTACAAAAATTTGCATGACCAAGAAGGGGATACTCCACCGCAGTATTCAGTGGTCACCCCAGTAAATAATGCTCGTTTGTTTGATTTTCATCAGGTCAAGAGGACACCTGAGGGCACTGCCAGTGGAAAATGGTCCTGAAAGTAGCATACCTCCAGGTATCCTCTTAAATCAGCAAAGACTTCAGTAGAAACATTTATAGGAGACATATTGCCTATATAATTTCTCTTTGTTTTAGGTGAAGACGGTTTCATCATAACTTTGGAAGTACTTTCCGGTGTTCCTGACCCACAATGGACGATTCGACAGGATGACGAAAAGTTCAGTGAGGTACAAAACCTTTACAAAAATGCGGAAAAACATAAACCGGAGGAGGCACCAGCAAAGCTCGGATACGAGGGATTTGTAGTACAGGAGGTGAGGAAGGGACATTACCAGCCATTGGTATTGATTGTGGGTCCTGAAACAGAGGAGCTGCAGCTACTCTTACTCCGGACCAGCCCTCCTAATAAGATTTCGACGAGTCTCAACAATATCGTCGAAGGAGAAATTCGGAGTGGAAATGTCAATGCCGTAAAAAGAAGTAGAGCGAAACGTTACGCACCCCCTTATCAGCCCGGAAGATGGAACGACAATGTCCACGTGCTGTTAAACAACTGCTACAAACTACGTCAAGCACAAAAACAGGATCTGACACCTTGGCTACAGCGCCCGGGGAAAAGCGACGAGTAGGGAAACCGCTTCCGTGGACTTTTACGGTAGATGACGTGAAGAAATCAGCAACGTCGGATGGGTGTGTTTTTGTGAAGGCCAAGAAAAAAAACTATGTCTGCTCCTTCTGGTAATGACCACCTTGTGGCTTTAGTTGTTGCCATAGTAAGTACCTACAAAACATTACTGACTTAATTATCGGTTAGCCTTATAAACCAGTCGCAGATGGAACTAACCTCGGGGTTCCATCTTAGTTATAAAGCTTGCATACCTTGCAAACTTACAGGAAGCATTAAAGATTTTACTCGAGAATGGACATTAGTCTTGTAGTAACTTTCAGACTTTGCTCGAACGATATTAATGCAACTCGGAGTGAAAAGGCTTATGGGAAAAAAGAACGTAAGCATAAACGAACTAAAATAAAATGAAACTCCCGCAAAATCAGTTGTTCCATGCTGCAAGGGGATTTCAAAGGGAATGTTTCTCCAAAAACCTAGTACAGGAAGCCTAATGCATGAGATTTGTTTCAAAAAGACCCTTTTTATTGTCGTGAGTTATGATGCAGTTCATATTTACTTTCCAACAGTGTGATTGTCCAACGATTACCAACTGGTACCGACTGGGACAATAATGGATTACTGGTCTCACAAACCTGGCCGAACCACTGCCCTGCCACTGATCGTGAGCGGGAATTTGGAGACCAGGATACGTGATCCAAGGAAAAGCTTGCCAATGGTTTTCACATAACCCCCCCCTCTGAATTTGTTTGTTTTCATGAAAATCACATAGGTTTCACTCTAAAATCGCATTGAGTTTACAAAAAGTATCTGTTAAGAAATCTGATCAAGATTACATAAGTGTAACTCAAACTTAATCCGCCTTAAAACCTTCAACAATTAGCCCTGAAAAGAAGTAAATAAAATGTTTTTTTTCTTGTTCCATTATTTAGCTGTTTGAGAACAGGACCATCTTTGTCAGTTCATTTTATATGTTGTCTTTTGGCCGCTTCTCATTGTTTTGGTCCTCGTCAGCCTTCATCACTAATTTTTTTGTAGTTTTAGATTTACGTTTTTTTCTTTTCCTTTCCTTTTTTTTCCTTCCTTAGATAATTATCATCTTTAACTAGGCTCGCTACATGATTAAATTAAGTTACTTTGATTCATTATCCCGCACCGTTATACCATTTGTGACAAGAATACCATTGGCTCAAACACTGTATGACTGGCTTTATTGGTTATGAACTCTGTGCGACCCCCCGTTAATCCTAACTCTCGCTGCTTTTCATTTTTGTGGTGTAGCTTTTTGAGTGGGTCAGGCAATCTCACTCCTTATTTTAAGTTATTTAGTGACGGACTTATTAATCGGACTAAGCTTTGTAAAAATAACAATTGCACTGAAAGCACAAGGGAGGGGTTCCATCTGATGCCTTTTGTATGAGTATAACCAGAGAGGAGTGATGAACCCTAATAAATCGAAAAGTCTAGGTCTTCCTCATCCTGCCCCCCCCCGCTGAAAACTCAGTCCAATCCCTTCGTCAAATGGTATGTTGCGCTGATATAAAATCCCCTCTGAAGAAAACTAGTTTGAAAGCCTAAATGAGTTCATTCTCTCTTGATTGGAAACGAAAGAAAGCAAACTAATGTTAAAAAACCACCGACCGCCTCTGGTTTCATTCTAAAATTACTATCTCGAAGTAATTGCTATCTGGTAATTTAGTGTTTATACAACTGGGTTGAAAACGTAAATTAACCACCGTAAAGAGTAAAAAAAAGCTGACGTTTCGAGCGTTAGCCCTTCGTCAGAGGCGATTCGGCTCTGTCCAGCTTTTGTACTCTTTACGGGGGGGGGTGCTCAATTTACGTGTTTCAACCCAGTTGTTATACACTAAATTACCTGCTATACTCTCCCACCCCACACCAACGCAGCACCACAGTTTCTGAGAAACTTACCCCTTTATTCATAATGGACTATCTTGGATTGTTCAGTCGACCAAAATTCTTCTACAAATGAAATAAACTGCACGCAAGGTCTCAGCCACGCAGTCAGGACAATATGACGTACACACGATTTTCTTAATGTTTTCTAATTTCTTCGAAACGATTATTTCTGTTTTCTAAGCAACAACAAAAAAACACTCCCAACTCAAGAGAAAGTTTTATAAGCATAACAATTTTCAGTTGTTTTTTAAGCTCGTCCGTGAGGAATTGGCGGTGCGCTTCTCGTAGCAGTAAAGACAATTGAACATTAACCAGACTAACGATAAAAGGCGGTTGGGCTCGTAGATGATTGTTAGATTATCTAGGAATTGATGGTTTCCGGGAAAAAATAAGCACGAGCGATGTACCGAATCAAGAAGGTCAAACAAAACAAGATATACAATACATCGGAAGGCAGTAAATGTATTTCGGCCTTGACTTCGACTTGTGGTTAACTTTGCATCCGCTCGGAATAACTCTCGGATGGTCGTTTCTGTCCACGAACATATAAATCTGTTGGTCATTCAAGGACAAAATTTACTTCAAAACTGACTACAAATGTTCCAATTGTACCGTTACTTTCATTAGGGTACAGAAAAGTTTTAGAGACCACGAAAGTTATTTGACGTGAATAGATACACAACCCCAAACTCTATCAGTGTTTCACTTAAGTCTAAGTGGACAGCTGAAATAGCCTGAGTCGTGTTTAGAATTTATCACAACCTATATGTCACTTATTTAACAGAAATTTTCAGGAACAAGATTAAGAATGATACTAAATGCTAAAATGCATCATTCCATTTGGCCCTGACCTGGGTGAAAAAATGAACTAAGGATAGCTACAAATGGAACAAACCCATATCAAACCGACCAAACTATAATAGAATCAAACAGTGGGTCACCCTTCATTGTTCAAGATTTGATCCCTCGGGAAATTAAGACAAGACGTTAAGTTGCATAGCTACAATTCTATATGACAGAGCTCTATCTAAGACATGAAATTTGGGTAATTTCAGGGGGAATTTTTCATGCCTTTGTTGAGTTGAAAAGCAGTATCACGATTTGTGGAACTCGTACACTTTACACTGCTTTTTAACTAGTTTGAGCTAATTTGTGGTTTCCGAAAATGAAAATGAAGATTTAAAATGAATTGTTCTCACCACTTAAATAAAGATCAAAGTTCTCATGACAAGATAAAATATCTTTGAAACAAACTATAAAACTTAACATAGAATTGTACAAATTTTCTTCAAAACCCGTTAACAAACAAGCGATACCCGGTTGCTGACTCATTAACATAATCTGCTTAGAAGCAAATTGACCATGAAGTAACAAACTGAGAAACAGGTTGACAGATTCTTTATGCGGCTTATTCGAAATATTCATTATGTCACTTGTGAGCAGAAAAATGCTTGGTATATTGAAATATATAGATAATCAGGGAATTCCTTTAAGACCAAACTTCTGGGTTCACGTTGGAAGCAAGTGTGAAACAAGAAGACGATGGGACGATACTTCCAGACAGTTTGGGCGGTTTTCATATCCCTTTGTTTCCTAGGAATTACCAAAGGTATGAAAAGGTGAAAAATTTCAAAGGCGACTGTGGTTCGTAGACTAGTTAAACTGTGTACCTAACGTATTACTTTGTTCATAACTGAAACATTGGTGTCATTTAAGAACACTCTTAGTTGGATTCTGTGGGGTTTTTTTTAATTGAATGAATACTAAACCATTTAAATGTAAAGAAATAATTGCGAACTCAGACAAGCTGTTTTGAGGTGCTAATACATATGCATATACAGTTCATGAGATGCCATGAATCACAGTGTTTTGGAATTCAAGCAAGTCCAAGTCTAAGTTGTTTAAAATTGCTTTAAATTACTTCTCGGCACAGAAGCATTTCTACCAATCTCGGCCTCGGAAACTCAAGCTACTCTTAAATACTCTTCTGGTTCTTGATCAGCCTTTTGAACTATCATCATATTAAGAATATTAGTTTTTAATTCACAAATGCATCACGAAAACACAATCGAATGCTTTTTTCTTCTATTTAACGATTTTAAAAACATATAAGAAAAACTTTGTTTAGCGCAAAGCCGTATACATTTCAGTTCTAATTAATCAATATTGCGTTCATTAATTTCATTAACTAAGCTCTCCATAGAAATTTTTCAAAATAAAATTGAGTGGGGTTGCGAATTTGGAGAAGTCGGATTAGTTGAATGTCTTCTGCCATTTTTTTTTTTTTTTTTTTTTTGCGACTCCGTTACCGACATTGTCCAAAGATTACGAGGTTTGTAAGTCCGTTTTACGCTTTTTTTTTCTGCACGTGATCAAAACGGGCAAGATTGCCCGCTCAAGTAGCCAATCAGAACATGACTCGATGCATCCTGCTCAGTGGGACCGTCAGTTTTAGAATGAATGGTTATGATGGTGTTACTACTATCATCATAAAAGGACACGGTTGATCATTCCTATAAGATAACCGAGTTATTACGTGTTTATTAGGCTGTTTGGTTTAATACTTGCAAACTGTTCTTGTAGTTCATGCAATTTCCTCGTTATATTTTAGCTGGATGGAAGTAAGAGTACATTTGAAGTCAGTCATAAAGATTGAGTTCGTCTAACGCAGGGTTCAAACTTCAAAAAACTTTAGAATAATTTGTTTTGGCGTGTGTTAATGAGGAAACTAGCTACAGAGCGCACTACGCACGAAAGGCTGTAAAGGAATAGTTCAGTCTTCTTTAATCATCGATGTTTATTATAATTCTACTTTCGTAAAATTTACTTCTCGCACTTCTCTTCCCCAGTCTGACTCTGACTGACTGATCAACTCCGATTTTCTATCTCTGATTTACTCGTACTTACTCAGAGTAACTCTGATCGCCTGACCGCGAACTCTCTATACCATAAAATATCTTATATCGACCATAAGTAGGCATGCGCGGACATGTTGGCCAACAATAACCCAAACAATTTCAAAAGAGTCTCATGAATGATAACAACGCGCTTAATGATTCCAATCACACAATTAATCTTTGCCTGCCAAACCAAAACAGAACTTTAGTGTGATCCAAGGCAAGGTAAGAAGACTAACAAACTTAACACGTCCACTGAAGGAAGTTAGATAAAATAGTAGCTATTAGAAAACTCACCAAAACAACTTCGGACGAAGTAACGCGAAATATAACGATGATGACTAAATTATACCTAACTAATTTGATCATTCACAACATTATATCGGCCTAACTAATTTGATCATTCACAAACATTATATCGGCCTCAAATGGTTCAATTAACATATTCATTTCTATCAGGTGAAAGGGCATTTGAGCGCACCGTAAATGGAAATGGTCCTACAAGTAACATCCCTCCAGGTACTTCTCTACTCTACTGAGATTCAGGTAAATAATCACATAAAGGGAGGATGCATTGCTATGATAATTTATCTTTATTTTAGGTGAAGATGGCTTCATCGTAACTCTCGCGGTATTTTCCGGCGCTTCCAAACCCACAATGGACGATTGGACAGAACGACCCAAACTTCAGTGAAGCACAAAGGCTTTTCAGAGCTGCGAACAAATACCAACTTGAGGAGCACCACCAAAGCTTGGATATGAGGGATTTTTCGTGCAGGAGGTGAAGAAGGGGCAATATGAGCCATCGGTATTGATTGTAGGTCCTGAAACAGAGGAGCTACAGAAACTCTTGTTAGGGACTGGCCCTCCTGATAAGGTTTCGACAGCGCTGAACAGAGTCGTTATGAAAGAAATTCAGAGTAAAAATGTCAGACCAGCGAAAAGAAATCGAATGAAACGTTACGCGCCATGGTATCAGCCCAAAAAATGGAACGACGGCATTCATGTGTTTTCTAACAACTGTTACAACTATGCAAGCACAATCAGGACAGACACCTTTGCACAACCGGGAGAAAGTCAAAGTTAACGTTTCCATTTCCATTTAATGGAGAAGACGTAAAAAGATTAGCAGAGGCCGATGTTGTGTTTTCAAGGAAGCTAAAAAACACATGTGCGCTCCTTCCGGTGATGAACACTTGGTGGCACTTTTTGTTTCCACTGGTAGGTACTTTAAAGCAGTCCTAATATTGTATTGACAATAGCACTGGAAGATGAAAAATGTGATTACCACCCACATGGCTAGGAAACGTAAGTGTAGGCAGCTTATGGGGTTTCTCGATAACTTTGGTGGTGAGGGCTACTGGCGAAGGAGACGGAGGTGAGGGTTTCAGCGACCCTTCATAGTAGGACATTTCGCGAAACCTTTGTAGCGAAAATGAAGCGGCCAGAGGAACGACAATCGTCTATAGCTGATATTCTAAGTGGAGAGGAGGACTGTGATTTTTTTTTATGGCGCATTTAACATAACAGGATAATGACTCCGGCCATGCAGGATACAAACCCTAACTTTTCCAGATTTAAGGACGCTTCCCAAACACTCTTAGTTCCATCGCAGCCTTTCTTTGGACTCTCACGCAGCGCTCCCCCATGGGCGTGGCGTGACTAAAGAACGGCTGCGAGGGAGACTAAACACCCTAACTCCTATTACACAAATTGTTAAAGTTATTATGAAATTTATCGCTTTTTATTTCCTTTAGAAATAGGTCTTGAAGATTACCATTGGTACCGATTGGACAATAATGGATACTGGTCTCACAAAGCTGGCGGCACCCCTGCCACTGACCTTGATGGAAATGGAAACAAGATCCGTGATCCGAGAAAAGCTGCCAATGGTTTCATACCCTATAAATTTGTTTGCTTCATGACCATCGACAGAACAACTATTCAAATCGAGTAAATTTCTGCCATGATCCTGATCCGTTTAGTCATTCAATGAATCTAACGTAGTCCAGAAATGTACAAACAAATAGTTCTAACAGGTTGAAATAAAAGGATTATTTGTAGAAATAAAATAAATGGCTTTTTTTGTCATCTCCTACTCAACAGCTCAACAGGTCACAGTTTATGTTTCAGAGAGGGCAGTTTTAATGGTTGTATCCTACTTTGATTCACAGCCTACATGTTGTATAAAGTGTAATTTGGTTGGTCTGTGGCTCAAGCAAATGTCATCCAGCCTTTCTGCTGTTCCCTGCTTCTGTGCTCCTTATAAGCTCGAGGGAATTTAAATCTTGGGATTATTTATTCCTTTCGATACAGCCAAAGAAAGCCTTCCTTCCGAATTCTGTAACTGAATGTTAGCCTCAGAAACGATTGATTTAACAGAGTTTACTTTAAAACATACAGCTACAACAAATCTTTCGTTGAAACTGACCCTCTTTTTGAAGGAGTGTTTTGCCTTGGGAGACAACAATTAAGTATTTTCCAAATTGCATTCGAGTTTAAGGAAGCTTGCTCGAGAAGATGGCCCCTCTCAGAGTGATCAAGAATTATTCTGCAATGTTGCAGATGACGGTCATAAACACGACTGAGAGAGATCATCACATCACATCCGGTAACTGAATATCGAGTGAAAAGATTGTCTAGCATGTACCTTCGAAAAAAATTCCTGATACGGTAGAACAACGAAGTGATATTATGGGTGGCAACCACAACAGGGCCTCTCTTCACTTCCCTATCACAGTATCATGTCACCTTTTGAGTAAATAGTTGAAGGCACTTCAAATTCGCAAATAATCTTCCATTTCTTTTTAGAAAAATATTATGGTTTAAAGTATCGAAGGCTGTACCAAAGTCTAAGAAAAACCCTCATACCCTATATTATTTTATACATATTTCCTAGGGAGTATCAACATTCATGCCATAACTTATGCTGTGGAAATATTCCGCTCGCTTAATACGGATGAAGTTGATAAGGGAGATAATGCTTCTTCAAATAATGTGATGGTTGCTCACAAATTATTTCTTGAAAGATTTGTGTTAGAGCTGAAAGTGTGTAAATCTGGCGATGATTGGAATAATCAAATTTGTTTCCTTTCTTGTCAAAAGTTTTGAAAAGAACCTGAAGTATTTATTGACCAATTTATTGATTGATGTCTATTGTCAAAGCGTCATAAATATGGTTAGAAGCAAGTTTGACATACTTCTGGGAAATGCCCTCGTCGATTTTTCCACGTTCAGATTTTTAACTTAGTCATGAACCTCGCATTCAGAAATATTGTGGAACATAAAATTATTACGGACGTATAATTGCCACTCGTTGGTAATTTCACCGCCAACGTTTCCCTCGGAAGAATTTCAGAGATACATCCAAACCATGCCTGAATTTGTTTCTCATTATCTATACGAGCGTTTCGTGTCTTACTGACACCCACGTGGGTTATTTCGAAAGTAGACTGATTGAAAGTGCAGTCCCCTAGTGAAATTAGTCATTCGTATTCAGTGCACAACCAGTCAATGGGTGACAATTTTCTGTCTTGCATATGCCACGTATACTAGTACAGGTGAAGGAGTTGAAAGGGTTGAACAGAATTCTTTAGGACAAAATTTCGCTAGGGGGGGGGGGGGGGGGGGCAAAACGACACACGCCTAAGTATCATGATTTAAACAGGACACAGAGCATCATAGATGGGACTTAATGGTCGTAATGAGTCTTACGCTTTTGCTCTCCAAGGACACTCTAAAGATCAGCACTGAAAGGACTGCGAGGAGTCTTTGTTTCACGTAAAGTTAACAATATGGAAACTTCTTCATCTTAAGTCATGATTAGTTTTCAATGGAAAGGTTACATAAGTGTTACAAAAATGATAGCATTGTTTTTGTCCTAAGAAAGGACAAAGAAATTGTAGGGTACCAATTCATTTCCGTATGTTAATGTTTTCTAGGTCTGGAATAACTGTTTTTGGCTTTTACCACTACTCTAACTGGACACTTTTCTTTTCCGATTCTATTACAATACCAACACTAAAGCAACTTTATACTGGTCACCAGTTCCTTGTAATTCGAAGGTATCACATAAAATTTCGATGCGAAGTGCAATTCCGTTGAGTTGAAAGAAAACTTGTGTGTAATTAAAAATCGCACAACGCACCTAAAAATATTTATTTTCAAAACGCAAACATTGCGTGATGCTAAGTTAGGTGAAATGAAAATTGCAGAAGCGATGACAGCTTAGGGCAAAAAGATGAGGTAACCTGCCATAGATCAGTATTCCACCCAGTGGAAAACAGGATCATTCGTCGGTCGCGTTACTATGGGAAATTGAATCATTGCCTCTGGACAAGGTGCAAAGCCAGCGAATTGAGGATGACTCAGGCTTCCATCTTTTGTAAGGGGGTGTTTTTCTTCGTACAGAGGATATTTCAGCGAAAGTCCACAAAAATATAGTTTCAGTAACTAACTTGAGTTCCCCCTATAGGGAGTAATATAAAAGGAAAGGAAAGGCAGTCATATAAAGCAGAACAGCAACAGATATTTTGTCAGATGACACTTAAGAATTATTGGGGACCGTCTGATATTGAAGTTTTGGATATCAAAGCTGATTGCGTACACTACAAAAACCTTAAATAAATCAATTTGCAGATAAATAGATTAAAGCAAAAATATATCTACCAGTTTTAGATGCAAAAGGCTTCATTTTAACTCTGAGGGTTTTCTGGTCGTCTAAACCAGAAGTGGATGATAAATAAAAAAATCATCCATCGTGACCGAAAAGTGGAAAGTCGTTTGGCGAGTGGGATCACATACCAGGCCACAAAGTGGGACTTCCCCCCCCCCCGAAGCTTTGTTGCAGAGGATTTCTTGTGGCGAAAGGTAAACACCAAAGGAGGGAACTAAGCGTGTTAGTTTTTCCAAAACACAAAACGTCCTCAGCTGCTGTTCCTCAAAACTATCCCTAGGGGTACGAAGATCGGAACGCGACAAAAGGAGTTGTAGAGAATGGAATCAAAACGGGGAACGTCACAGACGTCGATAAAGATTCCACAAAACGTTTTTCACCGTGGTACAAACCTAAGGGAGTGAAACAGATTCGTAAGGCTGAAGAATCAAACAATTGTTACAACTTCGCCAATGACAAGAAAACGAACACTTTTGCACAACCAGGATGAGCAGGATGGTGAAAACCCCTTGATGACAACATTAAATGATGGAATAGGATCTTATAAGTTCGTGATGGTTATTGAACGTTGCGACAAGTTCCAAAAACACGTGTGTGCACCTGCTGGAAAGAGACATGAAATGGTGGCTGTATTTATTTACGGGGGTTAATATACCCTTGCGTGGGAAAGGCTACGCTAGGGTACGTGGGCATGTAATGATTCCCCTATGCTAGAATTAAAGCATTTTAATCGCATATGTGTGAGAGAAACGGCCAAAATAGAAGAATAATTTAGAGGCGTTCTCTAAAATCTTACAGGAAGAGGAGGGATAAGGGTGCCACTTTATCCTCTCTTGCTTAACAGATATTAGGTATAAGAGTAAACAAAAAAAAAAAACACATCCTCGATCTAAAGACACAAAAACACAAAGAAAAAGTAAGATGACAAGAAATTTATAATACCTGAGGGAAAACGATTTCCATATTAAGAAAAGGTAAGTGAACGGGTTTTTGAAAGATATGCGCATTAGGTTTTTTTCTAATTAATAGAGAAACGGAAAGATTCAAAAATGACGTCCGATAATAGTTGGGAGAACTGATTGCCGAAAGTGGTTCTTAAAGGGGCTGGATATAAGTGCTGTAGCTCAAGCAATTCTTAGGACATTGTAAAAGATATTTCCCAGATACCTAACATAAGTCAAAGTTGGAAGATTTGGGGGGGGGGTCCATAGATAAATAAAGGGAAAGAGTTAAGCAATACGGGAAAATTCAAGATATCAGTTAAAATAAATAAAGAGTAGTAACGAAGTGGAACGTATGATAAGTATAAATTGCCTTATTCTACAGACTGATAACTGTTGGACAGTGCTGATCATAGATATTATCCCACAGTGCACGTTCATCAACAAAGAAGAGAACAAGCAAGCAAAACTGTAGTTACAAACAGAGACAAGCTTCGTCGATTCTGATTACAAAAAAGAAAAAAAGGAATTAATAGTAATAAGGGTACTATAATCTCTAACCAATGAGAGAGTGGGATTTCGCAGTTAACAAAAAGCGGTTATTACCAAATATTGTCAACAAGATAGTGATTTGATTTACATTCACAATTTCAGGTTTTCACGCTGTTACGAAAGGTTGTTACAGGAGGGTCGTCATGAAGAGAGCCATAAATGAGTTGAGCATGAAGGGAAATTTGTACAGTTAATCTGTACTATGTGTCGAATCCGTGCACAGTGAAATGAATTTGTTGCAGTGAAGAAAAAATGTGCAAAGTGGTCAACGTAATAGAAATTAGAAATTTTAATTTTTGGTGCCACAAAAAAAGAATTCTATATTTGCTTGCTTGCTCTCAGAGGGGCTCAAGTCACCCTGTTTGCGGGGAAAATTGGGGCGAAAATTGTTCTCATTTGTCTAAAGGGAGGGCTTGAAGTCCTCATGTGTGGTGATCAAGCAGTCCACACACTCCAGCTTGCTTGATAGGTGAAGGGAAACAACGAATATTCCACTTCAGATGCACTCAATGCAGGTCAGTTCCTCTGAAAAAATGGAAAGTTGTTAAGAGTAACTTTGGGGATTCCGCTCCAAAGTATTAGTTCGTGTTAGGGCACCAAGACTCCTCATCTGGTTTTCTTCTTTACTCTGCTATTTCTTCTGATTGTACTACGGCAACTAGACAATTTATAAGATAACTGATCAGGTCCAATACGCGTTCTTAAGTGAGAGTGATTTATTGGTGAATATGTTTAGGTTAGAAGACGGTCGATTTTGAAGAATTAAACCTCTCTATAAATTACTTCTCCAAACATTTGCACAAGGTTTCTAGAAGTGAACAAAAGCAAAGTTCCTCATCGATTAAATGTCGATAGTTGAAAGCAAAAACAACAAACAGGAACTATGTTATTGATCCAAGCCAACGGCGATCAGACAAAACCAAACAGGAAACTATGTTGATAATGTTGTTCCTTTGTTGTTCAACGCAAATATACTAAATGTTTATGATTCAATGTGGAAAGATAAAGATATCCAAGTTCAAAGCTAAACAGCTCGGGCGTAACCACACTTATCAGTAAAGCCAAATCTGGCGAAAATGCCTGAAAAACAAAAACAAAAAAAAATTTGTTTATCAGGAAAACGTAAAGTGAGGGCAAAATCTACCTCCGGGACAACCTAAACTCTAAACATAAGTAAGTACTTTTATCTAAAGATTGTTTTCATAAGGGCCCCATTTTCGAATGTCATTTCTCTTTTTGATTGATTTCTTATAAATCCAGAGAAGGGACTTTCATCTAATTTCTCCTTTACCATATCACCCCTGCAGCACGCAGTAGGGTCACGAGATATAAGAACATGCTCACGAACTGAAGAGATCAAAGAAACTTTTCGTTGTTACACAAGCTATCCTTGTCAGCGCCTTCGGGACTAAATGAAGATTGGTATGGAGAATATGCATACTGATGTTCGTGCATGCACGTGCATGCACATGCATGCACATGCATGCAAATGCATAATGTCGTTGTATCAGGAAGTGGTATAACTCAATTGCTCATAGACTGTCTATTTTTTGTTGCCTAGCGGCTGTTTCCACGTTAATACCTTGCAGCCTCCCTGGTCACTAAGACAAAACTTTAAAATTGCTCGGTTACCGTTAAGATGCGCGCAACGGAATTCGCAAGTTGCGGTGAGCGATATTTAGATATGAGTGACCGTTGCGTGGCCA
The DNA here is from genome assembly GCF_036669915.1 of Pocillopora verrucosa. Taxonomy (NCBI): domain Eukaryota; kingdom Metazoa; phylum Cnidaria; class Anthozoa; order Scleractinia; family Pocilloporidae; genus Pocillopora; species Pocillopora verrucosa. The sequence continues at coordinate 10,127,955 of NC_089324.1, read as the reverse complement.
CTGTTTGAGCCTGAAGGATAGGTTACGGAAAAAAATTCCCAAAAAAATCGCTATGTTTGTACCATATTTGGTGAGAGCCCCTTTGTTCTCGCCCTACAAGTGGTACGAAAACTGCTCTCGCTCACTGGTTACTGGACATAGTGCCCGCCCCTATACTACTCGCCCATATTTCAAGTGAACAAAAAAAATTTTTTTTTTCGCCACAGTTTAACTATATCAACCGAGAATTGTGTTATCGCGTTCTAGCTACTTAGAGGAGTTCTTGGTTTCAATAATTTTTTTTTCCTTTCTTTCAGCCTTTCTGGAATTGAGTTGATATTAAATACATAGATTGTTCATTTTGATAAGAATGTTAAGATTCTAATTTCTTAGCCAGTCGTTAAGGCTATGTGTTCAGTGTTAGGGTATACGTTTTTTGTTGTTGTCGTATAGAATACACAATAAAAGGCTGCGGTTGAAAAAAATTGGGTTTAAAAACTAGGAAATACTAAGAAAAGCTGTTACGTCTCAGTTCCTTCAGCAAAACGTAAGGCATGTTACGTTATTTCAAAAGTATCAGCGAAACGAATGGTAATAAGTAGCTCTTAGAGTTACAACTTAGTAGAAGAACTGAATTGCAACCATTGCTGGTGGACTTGTAAATACCTGTAAATGCTGTAAAACTTATAAGTAAAAGAAGGTTCAATCTTGACTTTAGCTGTAAGATCTGCGATGTTCCCTTTTCTTAAAGATTCTCGGAAACAAAAGGGGTTCTGTGATCGAGTCCTAAAGAGTTGCTGTGTCCCTTCAAGGAAAGTAGTTGCTACCTAGCGAATGAAAAGTCACAGTGACGGGGAAAAAAGTCTATCCATAGGTGTTTGTCCATTTACCTTACACATGCTCTATTGGATTGTTCTCCTTCACAGGAGGGCGATCTGCTTTTACCAGTGGATAATGATGGTTTCCGTTCTTTCCGCGCTGGATAACAATGGCTTCTGGTATTACACAAACCCGGGACCAATCTACGAGGCCACTGCCACTGAGGCAGAGGCAACAAAATCTGTGACAAAAGGAAAAACCGTGTATGAGCCGCACGAGTTTTTCCGTTTTATGTATGCTGAGAGGTGGAGCAACACCATCTGGCAAATTTTTTGTAAGTTTTGCCAGCTGTTGAGACCGTTGCGATAGAGAGTTATCGGGCGCTATTATCACAAGAACCCTCAAATTTTAACAAAAAGGTATCTGTGATTTTCATCTCACCTCCTTTCCATTTTGGCACCCAATGACCATTTTACATCTTTGAGGATGTTAAATGACATTTTTGGACAAGATCCTTTTATCATTTGCTCCTTTTCCAAGGTTTTCTAAGTCCATGAAAAAACATAGCTGACCCTGAGATCCAGAAAGTCTTTTTTGCAGCATCCAGCATTTTCTAGATTTTAATAATCTCAACAGAGCTAACCACAAAATCAAATTTTTACTTAAAAGGATGACAAAAAAAACCCCAAATTGTTAATAAAACGATTGAGGCATTGAAAGTGAAAATGTGCAAATACTTTCTGATCTTTGTTAAGTACATTTCTCAATATAGAGATCTTTTGAGCATTTTAATCTAGCAGTTTTTGCCAAGTTTCCTAATCGTTAACCTCTTAAGTGTAAAATAAATACCAGGTATGCACATTAACACAAACTTTATCGCTTTCTTTGTCCCCCCCCCTCACACAACCTTTCTTATCCTGTGCATACCATCTCTGCAACTCCCGGTGGCGGGAAACAGATACCGGACTTGAAGTGCCGGGAAAACCAGCTCTGGTGAAGTGTGATCGGCTCCTTATAGAGTATAAAAATGTTTGACGTTTAAACACATAGCCCTAGGAGGTGGAAACACAGTCTCCTTTACGGTGAACGTCATCAGCTTTTTACCCGCATATCTTTCGCGTTGTACATCACCAGTAAGACACAAGTGTTAGGGAAATACACCTTATTTGTTCTGATCTGTGAATAAGATTCATTGTCTTAAGCTTCCCACTCTTTGTCTCGTTGAAGGAGCCATAACTGCCACTTTTGGCTTCAAAGCACACAGGTGCGTGGTAAACTTTTTGCCAGTTCCCTTGTATGAAATTTCGTAATAAGAAGTTCTTAGTGTAAGGTTTGAAAAAGACCTGATAAAAATAAAATATCTATGCTTGGTTGGGATTACGAAGCAGCTGTTTTATTGTTATTTACTAAATTAGAATTTGTTATCAAAATTTTCTGCTTTACAAAACAAAGAGGCAATTTTAAAATAAGTGCTGAAACCGCTTAAAGAAATGTATTCAATCGTCAAATTTCCACGCATATTTGGACTGTTCATCCCCAGTTTTTTCTAGCTATGATTCATTCAATGAAGTGATCCTGCCAAAATCTCCATAACCCCGCAAAATGTGGCACAAACCTGAATATTTATATTCAGTCGTGCGTGTAGTTGATGCTATCTCGGTTTCGTAAAAGTATTTCGTTTAAGGTGAGCGAGAGGTTTTATAGGTCTGATGTTTCTCAGGTATAAAAACATTTTGACTACTTTTGGTATTCTTGCTTGGTGTCCTGCATTTCTTCAACCTGCCGAATGCGATCCTTTTTTTTCAATATCGCCCCCGATGAAATGGCTAATTCTTTGCAACTTTTTTGTTACTACAAGGGAACATTACCTGTTTTCTTTCTAGGAATACAAGACATGCAAAGAAAGATCAACTCAGTTTTAATTATCTTCGTAGAAGTTTGTTTCACCGTCAAGTACACAGCATGATTATTTGTAAAACCATTTGTCTGAAGGCTATGGAAATAACATGGCTAAGTTTGATTGCATTGTGTCTAGAAAAAAAGTTGCCACAGCGCATGCACCTTGTTTATTTAAACCGTGAAAAGATAAGATAACTTGAAGGGTTTTAATTGGGCTTTGAAAATGTTCTGATATTTCAAAATTGAGGCGTCAGTACATATATGTTATTTGCCGGCTGGGAGGTCCGTATGGTGAAAAACTGTGACCGAGGTCTTGAAAATACTGCCGAGACCGTAGGCCAAGGGCAGCATTTTCAAGACCGAGGTCACAGTTTTCACCATACGGACCGACCCTTAGCCGGTAAATAACATATTTATTGTTTTTAAACTTGACGAAATTCTTTCCGAAAGAACGCGAATGATTTATGGCCGTAAATACGGCAAGATCTTCCTTAAACTGAACAATTTTTGATTGAGTAAATGGTAGTTGAAATAGAGGTGATGCAAATTTAAGAGAGATGCCTCAGCGAAACATTTTCATTTCCGTAACGATAAAGATGATTTAAAAGGCTTCCAAACAAACTTTGAAACATTATTTTTACAAGTATCTGTCACAATCTGACACCTGTCAATTAGAGAGCGCGCAAGAAAAAAAAAGCGTAGGAACATTTGAAAACCAACAGAAGTAGTTTGGCAAGGACTGTCACGACAATATTTTCTTCAAAATCAGTCAATGATCTAACGGAAAGTATTATTCACTCTCATCGACCATTCATTCATGTACGAAGATTTACCTCTGTTCATTAAGTAAACGGCGAGGAAAGTAATTGTGAGTAAGTTCAAATTTTTATTTTGAAGTTGTGAGAGTTTGCTCGTTTGTTTGCTGTAATGGCGTGTTTAACTCTGGTCTTTCCTTCACAAAAACTAAATTCGAACGGCACACTCCAACGAGACACAAGGGAATTTAATGCGGCCTTTTCTCAAAAAAACCCTTCAATTTCTGTTGTGCAATTTACGGTACAAATGTCCAAATTGAACGGAATTGGAAAGACTCACCGGGAGCGTATATTTGTTGTAGAACTTAAATTAAAACTTCGCTCGCTTTTTTTTTTACTATGAACAAATTGCTCGAGAAAATTCAGATATTAAATGAATGAAAGTTCCATCGTTCAGTTTAACTGTAACCAAATACCTCACGTTTCAACTTTCTGGGTACTTTTTGTGAACGATTAAAATTAATTGCAGACGGTTTTTAGGCCGCTTGTCATCCAACGTATGACACTATTGTTTATACAAATTAATTCTGAAACCAATATGTTTCTGTCAACCAAAGTGATTTGATAGAGAGAAAAGGGAAGATTCATAAGTTATTTATCGGCTTGAGGTAGTGACCGACGTGTTTGCTTAAAACTACTGCCCAGCCGGAAAACGAGGTATATTTATGAAAAATGACAACGAAAGTTGGGATGTACTCGGCGACTCACGAAAGCGTTACCGTGGCCCGTGGGCAGAGATAGGAAAATACTGACCGGGTAAAGAACCAATCAGATTGCAAGATTCGTTACCGTGCCCTCTAAAAAAACAATAACGAAACTTATTGCCAGCTAGTTAGCAGAAGATATATTTTCGTTATAAGTGGTGTCTTAGCATATGAAAATAACAATTTTTATTTTCATGTATTTTTTTATGGGTAATGGTAATCTTTCCCACTGAATTGGACTGAGTTTTCTCTCAAAATTATACTGTAAAATATTAGAGGTCGTAAGGGGTTTAGTGCCAGCGAAGGCAATTCGGCTTTCATTTAATTCAGTTGTAGCTTTCGTTGAGAAACGATTCTATCACCTGCTTAAGTCTCATTGACATGCTTATTTCTTTAATAAATTAGTCTGAGTCGTCTTCGTCACTTTGCTGAACCAGACTTTACGCTTGTTATCAGGGTAATTTTAGTATTATCGACTGAGGTGATAACGAAAATTGGCCACCGTTAAGAGTTTCAGTTTCAGTTTCGAGTGACCAGTTTTCTTTTGAACAGCGTTCCTGTGGTGCAAAACTTGAGGGACAATGAATAATTTGGAAATAATGTCCAGGGAATAATGAATAACGAATGTTTAGCTTCCCTCAGCCCCAAATTTAATTCAAAGGCCATTGCGTGGCAAAATTTATTACACTATAAAGTACAAATATGTTAATCTTGATAAAAATCTGTAATTTGTTCGATGAAAAAGAACACTATGTAGAAAAACCTTTATGTACATCTAAGCTCTAAATTAAGATGCCATAATTAGAAATTAAGTTCAGGGTCCGATTCTACTTGTTCTAATGCTCAGTATATACAACTGAAACAAGTAAAGCAAGAAAACAAACAAACAAGAAAGCATCAAATGCTCTTCTGAGAGGCGTGTGAGAGACTGTTTACCGAGGAACAGGTCCTAAGTGCTCTGTAGATCTCGCTCAAACGTTCAGTTATAGTTTTGGCTTGAACATATCCAACTTTAAACGAAAACAAAGCTCATGTTGTGTGATGTCTCAACCATGGAAGAACAAATCTTATTGCCCTTCGATCATAGTCCATTCACCGAACGGATATTCGTGAAACTAATATCAGGGTGCACCGTTACATTCATTTGCACAAAAAGAGAAATGTGAGCTAATTAGCTCGTAGGATGGGCGTGAAAGAAAAATTGAACGGCCATTATTTACTCTACATCGCAGCAAAATATTTCACTCATTTCATTGATATTTTTCCTTTAAAAACTGTAAGCCTCCATCCAGTTAACCATTTATTATAAACAAAATTAAATGTGTTGGAAAAGCCAAAGAATAGTACGGGTTCACCTATATCATGTGCCTAGATCCTAATTGTGTGATTGACCATGTTGTACTGCTTGGCCATAGAAGATCTGGGTCAGACGAGGATCACACATACCAGGCGAACACATCAATACAAGTTGGCCTGTATTTTCGCCCTCTGAACAATCCATCCAATCCTGTCCATACCATATTTGGAGCTCTTCCTTGCGTGAAACAGATAAGGGATCAACTAGGTGACTAAATTCAAGCTCCTTCGATTTATGACCAACTCCGAACGGATTGTAAAAGTGTTTTTTGCTGCCACACTGGTGATTGCTTCCAGATTTAAAGGCCATCAAATTTTCCAAAGGTGGAAATATGATTTTTTATTTCCATTTGTAATAATTGTCATAAAGTAATTGTTGCCGTAGAGTGAATATCTGCAGCCCCAGTAAGATGGCTCGTCAACTCGGTTACAGCGTATGGAACCCGATCTGTGGATCAGCTTCATTGCTTTAATCTGGCCACTCTTTGGGACGTGAAATGTACCATGTTGGTTGTCTCGTGCTCCAAAGCACACTGGATCTGTATTCATCTTCTGCCAGTTTCCTGGGATTTTTTGAGAAAAAATGGCCTAACATCATCATCAGTGATAATCTGTCTGTCTGTCTAACTATCTCTCTGTCTATCTAACTATGTCTGTCTGTATGACTGTCAGTCTGACTGTGTGTATTTTTGTCTTTCTGACTGTCTGCCTGTCTGAATTTCTGTCTGTCTGAATTTCTGTCTGTCTTTCTGACTGTCTTCCTGACTGTATGGCTCTCTGTTTGTCCGTATGACCGTCCGGTAGTCTGTCTGTCCGTCTGGCTCTCTGTAATATTTCTGTCTGACTGACTGTCTGTCTGCCTGGCTATAAGTCTGTCCGTCCGTTTGCCTAGCTGTCCGTCCGACTGTATGTCTGTCCCTCTGGCTGTATTTGTATTGTATTTGTCTGTCTGACGGTGTGTCTCTGTCTGTCGCACTGACTGAACGACTAACTGTCTGTCTGTCCGTCTATTTGTCTGTTTGTCTGACTGTTCGTGTGACTGGGTATCTGTCTGTCTCTCTAAGAGACAATGCTCTTCTTTTTCTCTTTTAAGTCTGTTGCTCTAGAATTCTTGCCTTTACAGCGAGCTTTGATCACGTGATCAGTTCCATCTGAGTATATCCAGAAATCTCCATCAGCCATATCCTTCCCTTCACTGGCTTTGATCTCACTGCACGACTCAGCCGGAAGCTCTTGACTAGATCCAAGAGGAACTTCAAGCAAAGGAGTGACATTTATCAGAAACGTAAACTCGACACAAACCCAACTTACTGCTAATCGCCATAAAATCTTAAATCTTACTTCTATATGCTTCGGCTTAGCTTTCAGCATACACTTGTTATCGTCACATCATATCACGCAACAACGATAACAATATTTTCATCAGAATGCGTTCCTTGGTTGAAATTTTTTTTTGGTCGAAACAGAAGCTTTTTCCTCCAACGAATTAAAACTGATACCCAACAGCTCACGTCTGAAATATACTTTTTGACTAAAAACAAATTTATTTTTACCCTGGTGTTAGTTATTTTTCATACGATAACTATGTTCTTATTTTTTTCGACATCATCCATTTAAAACAACAGCGTAATAAGATGAACAGCAATGAAACGTCGCTATTGTGATTTAGATGGTCAAGAACTTAAACTGCTGCCCTTACGACAGCGTAAGCTTGTCCGAAATGCCTCACGTTTCCTCACGTTACATTGTAGCTCATACGAAGGAGGAGGAGGACACAAGCCCAAAGCAATTAGCACACATCCATCAAGAGCTACACCTGAATTAAGAGAATTATCTACGTGCCCACATTTTATATTCAAATATATTCAGTAACGGAGGAGAAAGAAGAAAGTGGAATCCAAACGTACCTCGGTCACTCAGACGTTTAATGTAGAAATCGACTCCGGTCTGGAAGAAAATCCTCTGGTCTTGCTTCTCTTGTTCGGTTATTAAGTTCGCAAACTTTCTCACTAATAAAATAATTGTAGCTCTGACAGGTGAATTCATCGTGACATTTAAAATAGCATTCCTCTGGCAACCCAACCTTTGCCGTTTTAAACGTGTGGCCCTTGAGGAACATTCCAGAAACAGAGTATTCCACTGAATGGCATCGATCGATGGCCTCAGTAAAGGAGATTTGGAAAATCTCAACCACAAGTGATAACCACAAAAATGTCTTCATAGCACCAGGATCTCTGAAAAAAACAACAACCACAAAAACCTCTTTGCAAAAGGTATTACTAGTAACTAGCAGTTAAAATGACTCATATTTGACGAGTGAAGCAGTTACACTATATAACGAAGCACAACTGGCCCGATTAAAAAAAAATGTTATAGGTTTCATAGTTGATTATCTGTGGATCGCACCGGTTTGATATCAATACTCCATCCTGTGGAAAGGACATCCTTAATTTTTTTTCTGCAACGGTTATATTTTTACTGCAAATATCGTTAGACTATTATTGCTTTTTTTCAAATATTTTCGCAGGGGAAAGAAAATAGCTATATTTCACGCTAAACAGCTTTCCACTGCATTTTGTATTTTGAAACAATATAAGCTGAAATTACCAGTATTCTTTGCTTAGTTTCGCAATCACTGATTTGATTCCCCAGAAATCGTAAAACGAATCAACAATTTCCAGTTTCCGTATTTTTAAATTGTTTCCGAACGCACTGAGGATGTGACAGAATATGTGAAAGAAGCCCTCAAAATGTCTCTTGCGTTTGTAAGCCAACCTTCATTCACTGCAAAGTGGCACCTCGAAAATCGGGACAAATTTCTTTTTCCACCAAAAGTTTCATAGAAAAGTCTAAGGTCCTCCACCAGAATTGGATCCCGTTGTCTGTGTCTGGATGTAATTCGATGACGGTAGAAGGCCGTCAATAATATGACATATAACTGTTTTTATTCTCAACGTCGATGTTCTCGCTTTACCGCTTTACCGCTGCAACCTCTGCTTCAGTTGTGGGTTACTGTAAGAGTCAATAATTTTTACTGTAGAAAAACTAATAGATGGCGAAGAATATCAGCATCTGCCAGCGAGCTAAGGCAGTTAGCATTTTGAGCTTCTCAAGTACACCAGTTTTGTCAATACAAGTGAGAAAAGCAAAACCAAAAGGATGGAAAATATTCATCTATTCAGAACTCGGAATTATCCATCAGCCGATGTTTATACGTACCCCGATGAGACCAACGAAGGGTCAGTAAAGCCAAACAGGATACTTGAAAGAGTCGGCTTTGCGCCTCTAAGCGACATATGGTGAAAGGAGTAAAAATAAAATGTTTGTAACTACTTTGGATTTATAAAGTGAATAGCATTCTGTGCGCTTTTGATATCTTGGAGTTCTAAAATAAGGTTCATGACGAGAGTCTACAACCCTCGAATTAGGTCTAAACAAATATAAATTCTTTTATCTAGCACTTAAATAAAATCATTCGAGTATTCTGTAGGTTTTTCCTCGAGCTTTCACGTGACATCTATTCAAATGACTGAAAAATCTGAAATTTCGAGCAATTACATGTGAATTTGCTTTGCAGCGCCGAAAACTGATGGGATTCACTGAATAAAGTTTCCAAGGAGACTTTGATCTACATTTCGTCCAAATACAGATTGTTGTGTAAATTCTTAATCAACCGAGTTCTGTACTGGATTCAACTCTGTACCTGAGTTTAATACAAAGAAACTTAGAAGGATTGCTCCCAGTCTCTGACCAAAGTGTCCTGCCGTGATAAGTCTCAACGAGAATTTTCTGGTCCTCGATATTTTGTTTATTTTTCTGAAAAATGCATTAGTCCGAGCAGAAAATATCGATTAATATGAACTTCTCCTTAGCAAGTAATAAAAAAGGGGCATTCCTCATAAACATCGTTAAAATGCCTGATACGTTCGATGAAATAGTTACCTTTCTTCCCGTGATAAAGATGCGACGAGGCATACACCTAGTTTCATAAAAACTATGAAAAGCTCACGGATTGTTTACAATGGAAAGTCTTAACTGTTAATAAGCAACAGATCCAGAGCACCCCGCTGTCAGCATAAAAATGAATTGTTGCACTCACTTACTCTTTTTCATCAAACTAGTTCGAATTTTTCGGTTTTTTTTTTTTTGTTTCTTTTTCCCGTTTTTATGGGGAAAATTTTGATTGAAGAAAGATATTCAGTTCTTCTGCTGCCAGCGTGAGACAAAAGTAAAAATCTGATCCAGAGGGAAGTTAAATCTTCACTGATGATTAGTTTGACATGAAGAACCAACAACACCATTACATTATTCTTAAACTCAGTTTCGATGTACCAGTTTAAACCTAATAACTCGAAGTCTATCTTACTTGGACAAAAATATGAGAACTATAATGATTACAGCTATCATGTCAGGCGGATTAATTAATAATTTATTGTCCCCGCAGACAAAATTGGTACTGAAGCAGTATACAACAACTTACGTAAAAAGCCAATACCGTTCCGAGTAACAAGAAAGTCACAAATCAATCATCACTGACGTGGTTACGTATAATATTCAAATTGTAAAGTTTCCCTGCTGACACGTAAGGTTTCTGAAATTATCTGAACGTTGAGTCTGCCGACTTTGCAGTTTATCTTTTAAGGGGGCTCCGCATGGAAATGTAGTACACAAATTACCATTTAAAACAATCTATTGAATCTTTAAAAATTTACCTATATTATTTGTTTCGCAAGGAATTATAATTAATCCTTATAGTTCTATAAGTGTAAAATTTAAATTCGGAAGCAAGCTCTGACAGGCGAATAGCGAGTGAAGACTTCAATAACATGTGTTAAACACAAGTATTAGTTAAGGTTTACGAATGGGTAAATTCGACATATAACTAAATTTATAAATATTTCATGGGGTTCGTCTGGTTAGTAATTTTTGCCGTTAAACGATCTCCTCAAACTTCCTGTTTATTTACAGAGTTTAGCAAATAAGTGTCAGGGGACCAACTGAGCGCTTGAACATCAGCACACCTTAGAATTTTTTTGAACAAAGCCCACTTTATTTCTCTTCTCGAACTGAAACGACGACGATCAATGTCTATTTCTCAAGCTATCAGTGGCCTCTGAAGCTTCGCCCAAGGACAGGACGGTGCTGAGAATCAGATTGAAAATGTGTGATAAGATGTTTTCCACTTAGACTGACATACTAATAAACTATTTTTCCGGAAATGTTGGTTACCACTGCACTTAAGCTTAAAATTTGCTAAAAGCCTGGATTGTCAATAGGAAAATGTCTTTTATCAAGGTTTGATTAAATATCACCGATGTTCAGTTTATTGGTCTCTCTCACTCTCAAAATTTACACGCCTCTTCTTCTTCCTAACCTCTCACCACTTTTTCGCTCTTTCGGGTGATTTTCGCGATTCGGTGGCCAGCTCTTGAACGACGACTGAACGAAGCACCAGCTACGCAGGATTTATATCAGTAAATTGTTTTGGTATCCACAGAGCACGAGAGAGGTTATCAACAGTTCTTTATAACCCACCCATAATTTCAACGCGATTTTATTAGCCACTATAGCCACGTGACGCTAAATCACCGGGCAGTTATCACACAATAACCCCGTCCACGTCAACATTTGTCATATGATTATTAACAAGCCATCGGACAAAAAGCCATTTCAAGAGTTCTATCTTTTCATCTCGATTACTTTACACGGAGGAAAACCAACTCCGTGTTGTCCAAGCTGGTCGTGAATACGCATCGGCCATCAATTCAACACTTTTTTACCATCAGTTCTAGTGCGATACGAACATCTGGTAAATCGGTTGTTATAATCTATCCATTAATTTTCGCGCGACTCTCCCACTGACTCGACTCTTTTCACCGCTAGTTACTTGTGACATTCGTCATCTGATTATTTCCGTCGGAAAGAAAAAAAAGCCAGCGGAAAAAGCCTCCTCGAGAACTTCACTTTTTTATCTTTGTTATTTATTTAGAAGAAAAACGAACTCGTTTTGTAGACTTCATTGGTGGTGGACATTAAAAAGCTGATTTCAAATGTTGCTCTGGAAAGTACAAAATGTAATTGAATATGTAATTGCCAAAGCAGCTAAGAGATTATAGCGGAGCTCGCGTAGCCCCATAATTATGGCGAAGCTCGCAGAGCGTAGCCCCATAATTATACAAAATAGTAGTAACCCATCAAGCCGAAAAATTTGGATGTACGATCGTATGACCGTACAAGGTGCTAACATGCGTGGTCAACTGTACCGCGGGCACGCCAACGCCACGGTTTTGTCCAGTAGTCCAGTGGCCAGTGCTCATGGCTCCGAGTCGGACGACCCAGGTTCTAGTCCTGGCTGGGGCAAGGCGTTGTGCCCTTGAGACGTGCGGGAAAAAAAATGCGAGCACCGCTTTTAGGCTTGGCTAAATCTATATATTACGCCCTTAGGTTGTTGAGGCGCGCAAGAGTCATGTCAGAAGACATGCTCAAGGTGTACACATGTAATATTTGATCAATCTCCGAGTATGCTGTGCAAGTGTGGCAAGATGTTCCTGCATACCTTTCTGGCGCTATCGAATCAGTTTACAATCAAGTCGCCCGAGTCATCTCGCCCGAAACCTGAGTCATGTTGCCCGAAATTTTAGTTTGGTCGCCCGAAAAAAAAAGTCAAGTCGCTCGAAGAAACAAATACTAAAAAGATCAGAATTTCACTCTGAATAAGCAATAACGTTGAGAAATTGATGTTTGAGTAACGATTCTAAAAGCGTGGTTCGTTTCTAACAACAAAGGAAAGCGTTCTCTGTTTCAAACATAAAAAAGGAAGCGCTGTTCGTTTGGTATCTACTCGTTTCTTACTCGCGGACATTTCGTAAGCCTGAGAAACTTTTTCCTGGTTTCTAACAAAGCCATGAAGACTTTGACTACATAGAAATCGATCATATGGTCAGAAAGGCCATATGATCGACAGTAATCGTCGCACTGTAAGGCTTGTTGACGTGGTCTGACTTCATCATCACACTCAATGCAAGGATGAATGCTCATTTTGATCAGTTCGTATTCGTATTGTAGCTAGCTTTACCCTCTTATATACTTTGTTCGGATCAAAATATACATGCGACCGCCAGAGGAAACAGAGCACAACTACATAATTTTTGTTTTTATTTTGATCCTAAGGGGAATGATGCTATCAGACTACTACTATGAAAAAAGTCACAAGCATAAACAATAGAATGCTATCTTTAAAAAATAAATAAATAAATAAAAAATAAAAAAAAAAACACACTTACCCTTACGCAAGGCAACAGGTTAATTTTGTTTGTATGTTACTCGCTTTACTTTTTACCGACTTGTCGAACTCGACAATCGACATTCGTTTACCAGGTGTTTTCACGTGTTATTGTTAAGAAAGTCACAAATAGATACAACAGAACTTTACTAGTATGTTACGCTGCATCCATGCATTTGTTGTTATAGAAACGAACAACGCTTCCCTCTGTTGTTAGAAACGAAGAACGCTTCGATTCGTTACTCAAACATATTTCAGTGCTGATCATACAATCGATTTCTGTGTAGTCAAAGTCTTCATTGCATTTCAATAAACAAGAGTTTCCCATGCTTACGAAATGTCCGTGAGTAAGAAAAGAGTACATACCAAACGAACAACGCTTCATTTTTTTGTCAGAAACGGAGAACGCTTCCCTTTTTTGTTAAAAACGAACCACGCTTTTAGAATTTTTACTCAAACATATTTCAATTCCGAGCATACGATCGATTTCTGTGTAGTCAAAGTCTTCATGGTATTGTTAGAAACCGAAAAAAAGTTTCTCTAGCTTACGAAACGTCCGTGAGTAAGAAACGATTACATACCAAACGAACAACGCTTCATTTTGTTGTTGGAAACGAACAACGTTTCGCTTTGTTGTTAGGAACGAACAACGCTTTAAGAATCTTCATGGTGTTGTCGGAAACAAAGAGCGCTTTAGTGATAAAAAATTTCTCAACGTTATTGCCTATTCACAGTCTGAAATTCTGATCTTTTTAGTATTTGTTTCTTCGGGCGACTTGATTTTTTTTTTCGGGCGACATCACTAAAAATTTCGGGCAAAATGACTCTCGGGCGACTTGACCGGTTACCATTGAATCTATACAAAGAAGAGCTTTAAGAATAATATTCATTTTTTCCGCCAATATCAACTGCAGACACTATTTATTTATACTAAATATTGTTGGTTGAAGAAATACAGTTTACAGTTTACCCTAAATTAAAGACAATTCTCCGAGGTGGACCAGGAGATAACAGTGAAAAGAAATAAGTCCAATAACTTTGTGTCAATGTTTACTTTATCTAACTTTAACATAACTTTGCAAATATAAAATTTGAATTTGTCTTTCAATAAAATTGCAAATTTATTTTAAAACTGTAAGTCCCCTGACAACTTTATATGTAAATCAACCACTCTTAACAAATTGTAGCCATCTCACACAGAAGCGCCAGAACCTCACATGAATTAAGTTTCATCTTGATTGAGGTTATCTCTTTTGCAAATATTTCTTTTTTAGTAAATTAAGTCAGGGTCTCCAAGGGGTTTGGCTTAATAAATCATTTATATTTTGTTAATCTAAAAAGTTCATAATTATTCATATCCTAGATTGTAATTTGTCTTTATGTATGATTGTCGAGATGGTGAATTTTGTAAATTCAATTTTTACTGCATGAAGTACATCTGTAGGTTTAGGTAAGCAAATATATAAAAATGCTCTCCAATTTTGCCAAAACGTTTCTGAACAAGGTTTATGATATCATTTTATCACATTTATTATTGATGTAATGTTTAAAAAACGAGCAGGAGTGTTTTGTCGGGTTTTTTGACCCGATAAAACACGTGCTGCGAGTTTTTTGAACGGCTTCAAAAACATTCTTGGAAAAGCGTGTGTCAAGAGAGTTCATAACAATTATGCTTTTGTGAACGTTAGAAATTAGCATACGAAAAGGTCAAACGCAGAGGTTAGCGAAAACGAGTTGGAGTCACTTCTGCCAAATGATCTTGAATTCGAAGTTTCAGATGATGTATTGTCTAATATGCCTTTACCAGATTACTGTACTAATGGAATAGAGAATTTTTCCAGATGTGTATTTCACAACTGTACTATTAATTTGGTGCAAAAGAAAATTTACTGTGTGAAATTTGTTGAAAGAACATTAAATATGTTCCCACCATTTGTTGTGTCAGTTTCTGTGCTGATAATTAATTAATATTCATAATTCACGTGCAGTGTCTTTATATCTGATAAAACACCGCATACTAATAAGGATGAGGTTTATCGATATAAAGTCACTGCACGTGATGTAGTATCTACCATTTGATAGGTTAATGGGCTTATGAATTATTAATGAGTTTTTGAAGAGCTTGTAAACAACTTCCTTGGAGAGGAGACCACTATGATTGATATGCACAGATGCCCCCTCTGATGCAGACAGAGGTAGTTTTTTAATTAATGGTCACCAGCCTCTGTTAGGAATCCACTTGTCAACAACTTCATCATCCTTCACAACATAGTATACAGGATGCATGTAGGCTGTGGCACACGCCTGAAAAATCCACAAATAAATGTTACATTCATTTTACAATAATTACTGTGCTTGGTACAATTTTGTCACTTAAACTTACCGAGAAAGTATTGGGTAAACCACACATAACAAAAATACTCTCCTAAACCTCCTGTTTCAAAAAGCTTGCAAGTAGGTTGTATAGGGGTAAAGAGCAATCCTATTAAAACATTACGTTTCAGCAACATGTCACCATGTCATCAAATGCAAATGAGAAACGATTACCAAAGATAAAGATAGTAAATGAAAATGGGAAGCATGACTTGAAAATGCCAAGAACAAGACCATAGAATAACTAAAGGAAGAGTTTCCTAAAGTGAAGTTTGTCTTAATGTTTAAGGCTGATCTCTATTCTTTAATGAGTGACATCTCATAAACAAGGCACTCAACCTTTCCACAGCATTTCTTTAAGATCTTAAATTGTACATGAATATTATTTGATCTTTAAAAGCCATATATATTTTTTCAATAAATTCAACTTCGTCATGTCTTTCAGAAATAACACATAAATGTGTTTAATATATATATATATACTATAGCTCACTTTGAGGTCTAATATTAATTCGCTTGTGATTCTTTTGTTGTGTATATAGATGACTAACACAGATTATACTCACATGAAAGGGAATTATCCTTAAGAATGACCCAATTGGATAGAGCAACAAATCTAAAGGCCCTTCCACTGCTTGCACTGTGCCAATTTCTTGAGTCATTTTGACAAGTCTGCAATTAAAGAAACATATTTGATTGTGAGAATGCTATATACAAATTCTACAAGTTTAAATTTCTCCCTCCTCTTGAAAATGGAAAATTGGAAATGGCAAACAAATTGTTTTTTCGCTTCTTCCATATTTCTTCATTTGAAGAAATATGTTTTTCCAGATAGCTTGTTTCAAGCTCATTGATAGAGATTGCAACTGGTGTGGCCATATTTGCATTACCCCACAGGAAACACCCACATACAGCCTGTGAAGGTTGATCTACAATAGACCTTAGTATGCCTCTAAGAAAAGTCTACAAGGATTTTTATCCGTGTAAAATGTACAAAATGTATTTTTCAACCACCACCATCACCAAGGCTAAAAATTAACTTCAGTGCTTGGTGGCCAGTCGGGCCAGTTTCCTTGAATTCTTAGTGGCCCATCCCAAAATGAAGGAGCCCTCAATTTCCTCTAGTTTAAAATGAAAAACTTGAATAAACACCCCTTAGCTTTTAATGGAGCATCAACTAAAAGGAAAGAATAAGCTCATGAAATCACTGCTTAAACGGCTTGGAATTTCCACTTCAGAACTAAAACTTTGCTATAATGGATGATCTTAGAGTCCACGCAAAGAAACAAAGAGAAAGGTAGTCCAATTGAATTACATATTGAGCTTTATTTTTAACTTTGTACTTCACATACTTTACATTGCAACTTTTTGAAATTCTGTGGCATAGTTGCACATCAGGTGTTCAAATGTTAACTTTTGGTGGCCCTTGTCAGTTCTAATTCGCCACTGGCAACCCCCTTCCCCTTCCCCTTCCCCCCCCCCCCTCACACAGCCTGCAGCTGTGGGGAGGAGTGTTGTGACAGTCATTGTTTTGTAACAGTTGTACCTTTTCAAGCCAACTTTGTCACCACAGAGACTATGTTCAGAAAACAGTGCTCTATGGCTCAAACAAAACACACATACTTAAGATTTGGATGTCCTTCAAAGTAACAAAATCCTGTTTTGAGTTTCCCAAGGCTATCATGGGACAACCCAGTCCAGCCACAGTCAATCAAAATTTGTTCCCTATCAGGGTAGTGTCCAATCACTCTTGTCAAGACTCGCACTGCAATATCATTCAGATCACATGATCCAGTCAGGTACTGCTGATAGTCTGAAGAACAAAAGCGTGAATAACTAATTGTTCTTCAGAATCCAGCTGCATTTTTACCAAAAAGGGAAAAAAATAAGTTGTAATTTCATAGTGACAGTTAAGTATAATACTTCTTTAAAAGACAAAAAAATGTACTAATTAAAACAAAAAAGTGAATTCACCAACCATAGAATACATAATTTCCTGGATGAAACTCATTAATTCCTTCAACATCATCTGGAGGTTTAGAGCAGGATGGAGTTGCTCCTATTGCAACAGTAGGAAATTCGATACCAGCTTGTTTAAGTCTACAATGAAAGTAAAATAAAGAGTAAATTAAAATAACTCTTTAACAGCTGTTTATTTGTTTTATGGGTAACTGGTTAAGTTGTCCTAAGGTCATCTCACCCGAAGTCACCTTTTTACAGAACATGACTCAATTGTCACCCGAAATTTCAGTCATGTCCCCAGAAATTAAATGTCGAGTCTCTGGAAGAAACAATTACTTAAAAGATCAGACTTACAGATTGTGAATAGGCTATAAAATTGTTTATTCTAAGAACAAAATAGAGCATTGTTAGTATGGTACATACTCATTTTGTGTTAACGGAGTTTTCATAAACTTGAGAAACTTTATTATACAGGCAGTTTTGGTTTCTAACCACATCATGAAGACTTAGACTAAACAGAAATTGCTAATGTGGTCAGAATTGAAATATGTCTGAGTAACAACTCAAAAAGCATTGTTCCTTTCTATAACAACAATATGCAGCATTACACTGTCTGTTTGGTATTCACTCATTTCATACCCATGGATGTTTCTTACTCTGTCTATTCATACCCAATGTGAATCGGTTTGCTCCAAACCCCAAACACTCAGTCTGTTATTTATACTTGTGACTTTTTCAACAATAGTAGTCCAGCTTGTATTGAATGTGGCAATTGAGTTAGACCATGCCAACAGACCCTACAGTGCCACCATTGCAGTCTTTGGCAATATCATACCTGTGAGTTTGGCATGGACCAAAGAACATACTGTTTGGCCACCATAAAAGGGTGAATAGACTGGCAATGCGTTGCTTGTTTAATCACAGCCTAAAACCCATCGGACCAAATTTCTAAAAATTTGGGCGACATGACTCAGGTCCCAGGGGGACATGACTTCAGGTGAAATAACTTCAAGTGACTTGATAATAGACTGTGTTACATACAGTGAAAAACTACTAATGGACCAAAATTGCAACTCAAAATCAAAATTCAAAAGTTTTGTGGGCTGCTTCACAGAAAGATCATCAAGCACACTGTCAATCTCCAGAGGTTTGCTAAGAATTTTTAATTACTACCCTTACAGGTCACCATACTCTTATTAAAATAAGAATGTTAACTTTTAAACCAAAAAAAATATCTTGCCAAACATCACCTATCAGCAACATATTTAGAGAAGGAGGTTTTGAAGCAGGCAATTGAATATTGCCCACAGATACAAGTACTCTGTCCCTACCATTCACAATGGTAAGAAATGTGATCCAATTCAGTTATACCTTACAATAGAGAATGTGCAAGCACAATATATAGCTTATAAGCTAGTTAAAGCCTCAGAACACCAGCAGTCTCACCTGTGTGAAAATATGTTAAGTCTCTTGAATGTTTCACTAGCAGTTTGTTTTATTTCATCTTCACCCTGACAATTGTAAGAATTCCCTTCATGGATATAGAGCCCTTTGAATGTCACACAACTCTTTGAGGAAATCTCCTTGGCCATGTCAACACTTTGAGGATCATCATACCACACACCAGCTGAAAACATGCATATTTGAGAACACAAACAGCATTAAAGGAATAGGAAGATTAAATTATAGTAGATATATCTTGTAGAAAAATTACCTTAACCCTTCCTCTCCCACAACTGATGAACATGTTATATCTCCCTATAATGAATCCAGCAAACAGGTAACAAGAACACTCAAACTTATCTCGTAGAAGTTGTTACCTTTATTTTAACTAGCTTATGAGGAAATGTGCAGCAGCTAAAAGGGGGAATTAACAATTTGATCTTGGGTGTTAAAAAGGGTTCAGCCAAGAGAAAACCAAAATCTAAAAAAAAAAACATTTACAATTATTTCTACATTATGATTTAAAGAACATTAACTATAACTGAAGTTAATAATGCAATTTACTTCCTTGATGTACACAGTCAGGTTAATAGTAGATGAAGAATAGAAAGACTGATTTTAATGCTTATGAGGAAACATCAAAGAAGAGAAGGATTATTGTGCCCTTGCCTCAAGTTAATCAGCTCAGAGATCAGAGATGTCTCTCTCGTGATCTAAATCACAATTGTGTGATGGCATACAGCACTACTTATTTGAGAATGGGTGCTTATTAACTTTTCTTACCTTCATGTTAAGTACTTATTCAAGGTTTGGTGTTTTATACAATATAACAGCTGGGCAACTCCTTAAAAAGACTTGCCCTATCCTGAACTGTTTTTATCTATTTCACACAAATAAGAACTCAGGCCCCTTACAATAACATGTCATATTTTTCTTTATCCACAAATATGCTTTTCAGAGAAGCCACAGCTACATTGTAATTATTTAAATAAATGACAGTCTTCTTTTAAAATTGTAATTTAAAAGAGCTTGCATTTTCATTTTAACACTGGTTAATATATACTGTCTTTGCACCTGGGCAAGTTAACTTACCTCTGTTGTATCCACAGTTAACTTTTAGGAACACTGACCACTTTTTTCCCTCAGGAAGAGGATAAACAACAAGTGAATCAAGAATCACGTAATTATCAACCAACACATGGAACTTCTCGAGACGTGACAAAAGCTGGGCAGCCTGTGAGACCTTGTCAGGAGAAAGTGGATAAGCATAAGTGATGTCATCATAGCCTCCATTGGAATAAAATTCTGCTTCTGCTAAAGTTGACACTGATATGCATCTTTTTGTTCCTGCAGTCATGTACTCTCCTGCTTCCCTAAGTGTAACAAAAATACTATAATTAAGGATCATTGCACAAAAATACTATAATTATGGATCATTTCACAAAAATACTGTACTTATGGATCATTTCACAAAAATATTGCCCTCTCTCAACCCAATCAGACAGGGACCCACCTTGGGCAGACAGTAAAATTAGCTGTTCACAGGGCTGTGCACTGATAGCTTTTTCGGTTGTTGGTTCTTAATTGTCTTAGATAATTTTAGTGGAGGACCATTATGGCATGTTTCTTGGGGGCAGGTTGGAAAGCTGTTGTATGTATGTGATTGTATATCCAATTAGTGCTACCATTGTACTGTTGGGTATTAGCTTTAATTTTGTAGAAAACCTGTAAATTGGCCATACAGCTAGGCATTTTGTCTAGGTTGAATTAATTTACCTTCTTTTATCTTAATTATGGGTAGGTTTATACTAATGACCCTGAATTTTAATTTTTTTATGATACATTTTATCTTGAATCATAATTCCCCCTGATAAAAATGTACTTCACAGGTCATCTTTTGGTAATTAAGGGACTACTGTAAAACACGACTGTGCTTATCATAATAAGCGTTATGCCAGACGAGGTGGAGTAGTAAACACTGAATCTATCCCCTCTCTTAAGGACGTGACTGGAAGTCTGAACCATTACCATTTTCAAGAAAATGTGAGTCGAAAATAGGCATATTGCTGTAAGTCTTACAGAAGACAGAATTCTTTCGGGGAAAAAAATTGGCAAAGTGTGTAAATACTCTGCGATAGATGGCCCAAGGTTACTTCTCAATAAACGTGGAAAAGCTTATTTGATTACCGTCCGAGACAATGAATTTTTCTTTCTGAATCTTTTAAACCGAATTTTGGAACTTACAACGTTCTGTGAGTCTTCATATTTGTACGAAGCTCAACTCCAAGACCTTTACATCTATCTATCATGGCTTTACAATTGCTCTGAACTGTCTTTAGGTCAATCATAAACGCTGGTGTACGTAAGTCCGTAATTTTTTGTCTGTCCGCCATATTGCCTTCATGGGTCATCTCCAGGCGCCACGCAGACAATATCTGCATAAGACTGGATTTGATTATGGATTAGTTGTCATAGTTACAAGTTACACTGAGACAAGAAAATGGCGAAGTTGTATTCATCAAGGCATTTGAGGTGTTTTTGAGATTTTCTCTCTCGGGATTTATTCGACAACATATGTTTAGTATTTAATTGGAGATCTTTCTCCTCTCCGCGTTTAAGAAATATTGACGGTTTTTTTTAAAAAAACGATCAGGTTTATGATGAGCAAGGGATAATCAACTTCTCCACGATGGATGTTCAACCCCAGGTACGCAGTTTGTACTGTCTTGTTTTGTTGTATTCTCACAAAAGACACATTCCTTAGACTCACTTGTGCGTTCTGCTAGAGCAACTATGCTTCTTTTTGTTGGTAAGACTAGGTCTTTTTGGGACAAATGGTGGACTGTTACACAATTTAAAATCGTGCCGGTAGAAAGTTTTTAGACAATTTGATTTGAGTAACAATTTACAGCCTTCAACCCCGAATAAGCAAGGATTATGGTAGCTCAAGAGTATCAATATCTTCGCTCTTTGTTTTCAAGAACTAGTAGAAAATAGCCAGTCCAGAGATTACACCAGTTACTGTTTCTTCTGCATTGGCGAAATAAATTGTTTTGGTAATTATAAAATGACAAATTTTAAGTTAGGCTTCTTAACTTAAAAGTGATTTGGTTCACAGTTTTCGTCTGGCCAAGTCAAGGGTCGGAATCCTCATTCACCAGTAAGATTTCTTCCTCAGTTACCCGAGGTAAGCTTAATAAAACGCAATGATCATTATCATGTACATGACTTAATTTCTATTGTAAATACAGAACGACTACTGTTGAGTTTCTTGCTTAACTTTAAGCTGCATTGATTTCGTTTCGCTAAAGAAAACAGCATGAAAATTAATACTGTTAAGAAGAAAGTGACAAAGTAAAAGACAAAGAAAACGAGAAATGCAATTGCTGGTATGATGGCAAAAACACAGCAATGTGTTGATCCAAGGTGATCAACATGGTTACCTTCGCTGCAGTATTCTAACGGTTAGGTATCTCTCAGAGGTACCTTCATGTAGATGTACACTAATATTATATAATATTATAACTAATATTTTGATGGCATTCATGGTGTTTCTTGATTATTTTCAGACTCGCAGTAAGCCAGCATGGCAACAGACTGCACCATCTTTTCAGCTAAGTCCTAACAAAAGACTTGCAGCTGATGCAGAGGAAGAAAGTCGTACATTAGGTAAATTCCAAAATTATATTTGAATAGTTAAGTTACTCAGCAGTGTTCAAGTCTAGATTTTGCTGAAGTTACTGTAAGGAAAGCTTCGAGCCAGACAATGAAGGGATGTAAAACTACATAAATGTAAGATCAGAAGGTGTTTGACTTTGGATCCTATTCCCAAGTTCCAAATTTAACTTTTTGACTGCTGCATTACCAATCACATGTTATGGTCTGGAGTTGTAACCTGATAATGGACAAGTATTAAGTTCAGAGTCACATTAATGAATTTGTGAATAAATAAATGATATTCATAAACATAAACAACAATCCCAAATCAGAAAGAGCAACTTTTTTTATGTACATGACTACTTATTCAGGATATTTAGCAAACTACACAGTAGGCTAAGACTTTTTTTGGTGTGGGGAGGACTCTGGAGTAATCTAAATCAGTTAGCCTTCATGTAAATGATATTAACCTTAAAACAACACTTTTTTTCCACTGGTCCAATTTGTCTATGCTAATGATAATAGGTTTTGGCAAAAAAGCAAAACACTTACGCAGCAAGACTTGGGATGCTGCAAATGGAAAAACAACTCCATCCCCACCCAGTCCTCCCCCTGGCACAAATGGCAGAAAGGGAGGTACTTCATATGCTGTTAAGAAGGACAGGGAATCATTCCGTAGTGCTCTGGTCAACATCATCATGTAAGTATGGTGCTACAGTTAAAAGATGATGGGAACAATTGTTAATTTTACAACAATGCATGAATACACATGTATAGCAAAAACCTTTGACTTACTTCCCTTATTTTTATTACTATTTTTAAATTATTTGGATAGATCCTGCAGCAATTTGTAGTTTGTAGTTTTTAAGTTATTTGGATAGATCCTGCAGCAATTTGTAGTTGCTTTCATCCTTTGCAAAAATTATCAATATACCACAAGAACTGAAAGGTCAATGAAAACTTGCTTACTGTTTTACAGGCAGAATGAGGGTACAGCTCCAGCGCGTCCATCCTCTGCAGGAGAGCTCCCTCCCCTGGAGAGAACTGGCTCCCCAACTGGGGCTGAAAAAGATATTTTGGTGAGGCTCCATCACAATTCATTATTTTGATGTTATTGGAAATAAGAGTGGTTGTGTTGTTGTTATTGTGGTGGTGTTCTGTATCCCTGGCAAGAGGAGCTTTAAAGGCACTTTATTGATCATTTACTTCATTTATTGATTTTTAGGAAAAAAAAAACAAAGAAACAAAATTTTTTTAAGTTTGCAAAACATGTTTTGACATTATTAATGTCATCATCAGTTACAAATTGTACTTAGTACAATTTGAATTTGCACTTACACTGAAACAGTATGTCATGGAATTACAATTTTAGTGAAAATAATAGAAATTGGTGTAGGTGTACTTTTCTTTATGGATCAGAACAAGATGATTACATCATATTTGAGATAATATAACTTTCTACATAAATATTCAAAAACTTATTCAGTTAAATTGTTCAATAGATCACATTCAGCACTTACATTTCCTCAAAAGCTTCATGATTACAACATGGATCCTCAGTAGCTTTACACTAAACTGATCGCTAATCTAACCATCCTCATTTCAATTCTATAGCGGTACTACTACTATATTCACCATGGAATAGACACAGAACATGTGGCACCTATGGAAGATTCTTGGCTTGACCATGTTTTGCAACTTGTTCCTCAAAGTTTGAAGGTAAATGTTAGGGATTATCTTCATTTCTCAATCATGTTCTGTGTTTCTGTTTGTATCTATTAGATTAATACATGTGATAAGGTCAATCTATAAGATTAATTTAGTTGTATAAGAAATTCTAGGTCATTACTTTAATATAAACTATAATAGGAACATAAAACAGCATTTATTTAAAACCTAATGCAATAACTAAATTAACAGTCACCTCTTGAATCAAAGAAATATACACTTGTTCAATCATGTATTCCATGCAAATTATCATCAGGATAGAGCGTTAATGCTATGAACAACTTTTAAAAAAGTAATCTGATTAGATCCTGTTTTGGACAAGTCTGTACTATATACACTGTACAAAACAAATTAATACACCATTGTACATTTTCCAAAAATCATTCTAATAAATAGACATGGTATAAAGAAATGTTTGATGCATAGAAGCAATTTAGGTGCACTAATTAAGTTTTAACAGCTTGCGTATCATAATTCTTTTAAGGCAATTGGCATATCATTTGATATGCAGCAGCTTTAGTATCCATTACTTACCTTAAGTAATATTTTGCTTGTATGATTTCAGGATGGGTTTGATTTGTGTATAGAAAATCTTTCAGATGAAATGAGAGAAGATTATTTACTCAGTGTCAAAAAGGCTATTGGTATGTACACAAATCTGTTTTCCTTTTTGGAGGCAATTTCCTGTGATTCTGTCATACAAAAAAAAGCTGTAATTGATTTATTTAATATGCTGTGGAAGTTTGTTTTAATGATTGAGGCACTCAGGGTACCCTGTGGCCACCTTCATCATTCCTTCAATGTAGTCTCTTCCTGGTTATGCCAATTAAAGTTCAATTCGTGGTCACATACAGTGTACCATTCAATACATTTGTACAGAATTGTGTTTTTAACGTCCAGTCAATTTCATTGTGGAATTAAATTTGATGTTGCATATAATTAATATTAGAGTTTATGTGGAAAGTAGGTGTTCTTTGGTTCCAAGTTAAAAACCCCTCGGCCAGGTTGTTCAAAAGGGGGTTAACGTTAATCTAGGATTAATAGTTAACCTTGGCTTTAATTTCTCATGTCGATGAACATAAACTAGAGATAAGGTTTTGTAGGAGTTCATCTCAATATGACTTGAAACTAGCTGGGAGAATGCAAAAGAATAATATCCCTCTGCAAAGGTATTAAAAATTTACTTCAACCCTTGGCTAGGTTAATGGTGTTTTGAACAACCCAGCCCTAATGCTTAGTAACCTTAAAAGACTTGTTGCTGGTACACATTTAAAAAATAAACTAAGATATTAAACGCATTTTCTAAATTAACCTTCCGTTACCATTAAATACACTACCTCAAAAAGATAATATTTAGAAGAGGTTGTGTATTTAAATTTTAGATTGAAGTATTTTTAGTACTTTACTAAGTAATTGTCCTATCCAGCAGTATGGTGGGTTAATGGTGTGTGTGTCTTTTTTCTTTTTATATTTTTCTTAATATACAGTTGACTTTGTGCTCAAAGATCCTCGAGAAAAAGATGATGATAAAAAAGAGGAAGTTTTAGAACACAAGAAAGAGTGAGTCAATGCATTGATGTTGTATTAGAACTTTTATTAATGTATTAGGTATTCAATTTGATTTTAAACTGCTTTAAAAAATTTCCAATTGAATACTGATGATACATATTGGACTATTAATACCTCTAGCAGACATCTTCAGTGATTGAACCTAATGCAGACTACAATGTACCTTATTTTTCCCTACTTCTTTTTTTTTCTGATGACTTGAACTATTGAGTACTTTCCCAAGCCTTTTTCCTCCTAGTGAATCTCTTTCTTACTTACTAATTTGCAAATGCTATTGAGATATGCATTGAATACTTTGATTTCCTGCTGTTAAACATTTCCATTAAGTGCTTCACTCATGTACACATTCAATAGTTTCAAAGTGTGGATTTTTCTTTTACAACTCAGCTCTTATTTCGTTTAACATTCTTTATAATACATGTAAGTATTTTAACAAACAATAACAATTAGCTTTCAGACTGTTTGATACTAAAAACAGTTTGGAATACTTACATGATGATAAACAATTTTTCTTACACATGCATGCACATAATGCTGATGTGTTGTCTCAATGTAGGTTGATGCAGGTTCCCAAACCTTGGTACAGATCATATGTCACTGCTAAGGCAGCCATGCAGCAGGACCTGTTTGGAACCAATCCTACCATGGCAGCAGTGCTGGACTTGTGGCACAAGACTTTTGGGTAATGTATTGTTATTGATTTTACTCTAGCTTGCAGTGATATCCTTATGGATATTTACAAGTGCCCTGTACACAAGTATTGTGTAAATTATTCTTGTTGTATTTTGATTGTTAGACGTTTCTTATGTTGCTGTACTTTTAGCCATATTGATCACTATGCATTATTAATGTAATGATTAGGGTATGTTTTCTTGTAGTAATTTGAGGCTTGTGGATATTCACGAAATTCAGCTACGGCCTGAGGCTTTGGAGCTTGCCATGTTTCAGAATGTTGTAATGAGACACATAGAGATTGCCAAGGAAACACTTTTGAAAAAGTACTATTTTTTCTCTTTTTTTCTAATTTAATCTTGTCTCCATGCTATTTGATGTCGTGCTAATTATTATATCTTGTTCTTAATTGTAGAAGCACAGCATGGATAATGCTGTAAGAATATTGATATTAAACAGAAAGACCCTTTCTGCAGCAGAAATTAGTCTCATTTAAAGCATCCAGCAGCTCAGTCTCCCCATTAAATTTTGTGCTAACAGAACAAATTTAGTCCTTTACATGTAACAGTCCTTGAAATTCCTTTGAAAAACAGTTTTTCAACTCAATGTCTTGTGCCAACCTTGAGAGATGGGTGTATAAACACTGTACACACATGATTTTTTCATCAAATAATGAGATCATATTTAAATGGTTTGAATGTGATGAAAGCTTTTTGTTGAGAATATCAATTTTGTACTATTGTGATTGCTCTCAAGGTGGTTTCCAGAAGTGCAAAATATTTATTACCAAGGAAACAAACGCAAGCAAGTACCCAGCAACCAAAATGCCAAAAGATTGGAATCATTTTTTAATGCTGCTGCTGTGTTAATGACAAATCAACTCCAGATGTTGGCTCTAAACTCCATTGACGATTTTACAAAGCTGTTTTGTCCCCCTGCAGTAAGTTACATGCATACCTTGTATGTGTACATGTACATGTAGATGTTTTATTTTAAATTAATGTCAGTTGTAATTCTCCATGGAAATAAAAAGAATTATCTTTTCTTAGTTAGTTATATATAGTACTGCATGCAATAGCACTTGCACAGAAAGTAGTTGTTGATAGGATATGGAGTGACATAGCATAGTGCCATGTTGTAAAGACACGAAGTCCACTACTTGAATTTGTTTTGCATTATCATAAAGTGAGGTATTAAAGTTAAGATAATAAGATAATTCTGTAGCTTGTGACATCTGTCACTTGAAAACGCAAGGGATAAAAAGTTGTAGCTGACACTAAAATTGAAGTTCAAGAATTTGTCTCAACAAGTTTAGTTAAGAAAAGATAAGGGAAGAAAAGGCCAAGTAGAAAGTAGAAGTGTGCAATGTAGGACCAATATATAGATTTAGCCAAGCCTAAAAGCAGAGCTTGCATTTTTCTTTCCCTGCACACCTCAAGGTCACAATTACCTTGCCCTGGCCAGGACTAGAACCCAGGTCATCCGACTCGGAGCCCAGTGCTCTGACCACTGGACTACTGAACAAAGCTGTGACATTGGCGTGCCTGCAGTACAGTTGACCACACATGTTAAAAGTAGCACCTTGTACGGTCGTACAGTTGTACGGTTGTACATCCAAATTTTTTCAGCTTGATGGGTTACTACTACTATTTTGACTGTATAATTATGGGGCTATGCTCTGCGAGCTCCGCTATTAGTAGTTCCTTATTGTGCAACCATATTTTTAAAAAAAATGAATTTCTTTTTATTTATTATTATTTTTTTGATATAACAGGATTCCATCAGAGCATTTGAACATCCCGGGTTTATTATGAGGCTTGTATTAGAGGGTGACACAGTGAAATTTGAGCCAGATTTCAAGGATTTTGAGGTACCAGCTTGCTTATATTTAAAAGTTATCATCATTTTTTTATATTCATTATTAATGTTCATTGATGATTAATAGTCAATAAGGTAATATATTGTTCTGTTGCTGATTAATCAGTAATTTAATGAAAAGTCAAATTGCGTCAATGGCAAAATACTTTTGTTACGTGAATCTGACTGGTTCTTAAACAGCCTTTATTTGTTACTTGATGTAACTGACACTGCACCAAAGTTAGCTTAGCTTTTTTACTCTTTACGGTGGCTAATTTACGTTTTCAACCCGGTTGTTAACACTAAATTAACTGCACCAATGTGTCTGATGTAACTTGTAATTATAGCAGTCTCTTAAAATTTAACAACTAGCTTACCAATGCTAGCCAATCAAAAGCAAGCAAAATTATTTGGGAGCAGATTACCAAGGTTCTGATTGAAAACAGAAAATAAATGAAATAAACTGGTTCTGTGAGTGGTATTTAGATATGTTTTCTAAAAGTTTTGACAGCTGTTTTACTCATGTATTGACCTTAGGAAAGCCTTGATATGAGCATTAATATGACAATGAAAATTATCAAGAAGTAATTAAATGCTGTGGTGATTTGAAACTGCTCATCTTTTTACTCTTTAAATGTTACTAATTTTGGTTCTATTACCTTTACTCACTATGTTAATTTTGTTCCAGGTGGTTTTGCTGAATGTGTATGATGTAATGATCAAAGCAGTTATGGTTGTGCCCAGAGTGGAAACCAAGTTGTACTCAGAATGGGTTAGTTGACAGACTATAACTTATTCAATTGGTGTTTTATGGTAGGAAATGTCTAGTAATACAGTGTTTACCATCCATAAGGTCTCCAAAGCCACTTAATGAAAAATGAAGGGTCACATGAACTAGATGTAACATTTTCAGTGGTGATTGAATGTAACAAGATTGTGATGGGTAGGGACAACAACAAGCATGTTCATGAGCCTTACAGTTAAGGCCTGTTGTACATGAGGGGTAATGGTCATCAGTCTTGCATCCTTCATGGAAAAAACTGTTGAGATAAATGAGCTTCAATATAAATGTATGCCAGTCCTAAATTCAAATCAGGTTCATATGCATGTACATGTATCATACTTTTCCAGTCCATTTGCCTCTTTCAATGTAATTTTGTGAGGAAAGTATCACAAAATATGTGTTGGTAAGCAAGTTAAAGCGGATTTAGTAACATTGACAAGGAATATGAAATTTTTTTTTTTTTTTGAAGGTTAACCTAGTACCATTTCAAAAAGTGAGGCTTTCATATGCCTGTAAGAAAATTGTCTCAACAGGTTTTGTCTGTGATTTTATGTCCAAGAGCTTTCAAAAATTTTACAACTTGAATAACAATTGTGCTGGTTTACATATATATGGAGTAATTTAGTATTATCAGCTGAGTTGATATCATAAGTTGGCCACCGTAAAAAGTTTCAAAGCCGACATTTCAAGCATTAGCCCTTTGTCATTCATTCTGAAGAAGGGCTAGTGCTCAAAACATGAGTTTCATAACTATTTATGGTGGCTAATATACACTATCAATTCAGTTGATAATACTTAATTATCCTGTTATACTCTCCCAATGACACAGCATCACAGTTTCTTTAGAGACTTACCCCCTGTATACATATACATCACATGTTAGCAGTTGCCTCTAGTGAGGTTTAGACTGGCCATCACAGCACTATTTAAAGTGGAAAAAGTCCAGTGTTACTTTCATAATGGCAGCAGCATTTGCAATATTTTGATAGTTTAGTTTTTGTTGTTGTTTTTGTCCTAGTCTGGAACAAAGAAAACACTCAAACCTGTGGTCTCTGATGAAATTGTCAATGAGGCAAAAGCAAAGGTAAGTCTATGAAGGGCAATGCATGTAACCACACTTTTCTTTGTGCTTACCAATAGTCTGCATATAAATTTTCAGTGTTATATAATTTTGTCCCTGATCATCATGACATCCTGAGAGAAAAAACACATTAATTTGATGATCAATTTTAGCTGGTGATAATGTCCACTATGTAGAACTCTTATTAATTTGTTCCAAAAAAAAATTTCTTTCATTTAACTAACATAAACATTGTAGGTACAAGCTGTGGTAGCACGTGAAATGTCTGGACCAAAAGAACACTTGAAATTTTATGACAAATTCAAAGACCTGATCAGCCGAAAGGTAATTTGTATACAGGAAAAACTTTATTTCACTGTGTTGTAAATATATTAATATTATACATGAAAAAATTTCTCAGTTCTGATTGGTTAAGATAATTGCAGTTTTCAGGTATTTCATTGCAGAAGAGGGTGAATTTGGTGCAAAGAAGTAACAAACCAGACATTCAATTCCTTGAACTGTTTAGCTGGACTTTGAACTTTTTTGCACCCTAAAGATGTGAAAATATCATAGTGTATTATTGTTTTGATCATATGCACTTGTTTTGACCAAAACGCAGAATGTCGCTAGCAGAATTTGAATAACTTGTTTTCGTACTTGATGCACTCGCTTTGCTTCTGCATAATTATGATAAGCTATCTTGTATTTTTTCATGTACTGGTATATTGTTAACACATAATCAAATGATTTTTCTCATGCAATTTGGAATAAATAAGCACTTGTAAATTTTTTCAAAGACCACAAATTGCACTAGCCCAGTGAGCTCATGCAAATCATGTGATTACCTATATTAATAATGCAAAAGGTGTGGCTCAATGCATCTTGCTGCTAGTGCTTTACCCTAAGTTGAGGTGGTACAATCAAGTTTTGATACTTGTAAATGTAGAGCAGAGCATGTCATGAAATGAAATAGTAGATACACTGCAAAACAATATGTACCTATAATTTCATGAGCTCATATTTTTCTATATATTTAACTTCCTTGTCAGTAATGGTTGCATTGAATTCATTTCTCTAAATCCATTTTTTATTGATTATTTAATCTACAGGCAGAAGCAGATGTTGATCAATTCATGTTGGAAGGTCACAAATTTCCCCGCTTTGCAAAGGTCAGAGTTCTTTCCTTAACTTGTAACTTGTTGTGTATAATTTTGGCAAAGATTTACCTTAAGTTGTAAAGTAATCAGAATCTTTGTTAAGTAGTAAATAAATTGAAAACAATGAATGGCGGGGGAATTTAAAATTTGTTTACTTGTTGTAGGAGGTGGAAAAATATGCAAAATTGGTTGACAACATCCAGTACAACTCTCAAAAGGTAAGTTTGAAGTAGAAGATAGTTGAAATTCATCTTGATAATAATCCAACAAGTTTACAGAATGATTGTACAGAATAGAGTGCATAATCAACATGCTATGTTGTTATTATGTGAAATCTATTTATCCTTTTTCTTCAGGTGACAAGAGTTGGGATGTTTGAATTACACTGTGATGAATTAATCAGAGCATTAGCCAAGAGAGCAGATGGCTTAAGAACTAAATTGCTTCAGAGAATGAGCAAAGATCATCAGGTTTT
This sequence comes from Pocillopora verrucosa, assembly GCF_036669915.1. Classification (NCBI taxonomy): domain Eukaryota; kingdom Metazoa; phylum Cnidaria; class Anthozoa; order Scleractinia; family Pocilloporidae; genus Pocillopora; species Pocillopora verrucosa. The sequence goes on along the minus strand of NC_089324.1, from coordinate 10,096,361 downwards.
AAATAAAAGGTAAACTCCTTTTGGTAAAATGTGTATGGAATAGTTGAGCTTCATCCTTAATGTAAATTGAAGGGAATGTAACTTATTCTGATGATATTTTTATTTGGGTTTTTTTCAAGACTCAGCGAGGAGTATGAGAAGATAGCAGAGAAAGCCTTGACTTCTCCCGCAAATACAGAACACCTGATGGAGCTCAAGGTATCCTTCAAATGAAAAGGCACTCTCAGAAAAATTATTAATTAAGGATTAAGTTGAAACAAACAAATTCCTGCTCATTGACTCTGAATATTCAGGATTGCCAAATAACATTTTCGTGAACACAAGTTTAACCAGCTTATTGGATGATATTGAGCAGTTTTCAATTGAGTGTTGAAAAACCAAACCAAAGGAGACCTAACAATCAATCAAAACAGAGTATAACGATAACATTAACAACTGAGAACTCCAAGGGAAAACAAGCAATCTACTTGAAGTGCTGGAAAACACAAATGACCAAGTGGTGATTGTTTTTAGTTTTGCATCTGATAAGTTGAGTGGGAGAGCAGCATAACTTTTCTCAACTAATCACAGGGAAAAGTTAAGTAAAACCAAATCAGTCAAGGATTGCTTTTGCTCTAAAGAGCTTATCAATGATTCCTGCTTGTTCTTTTACATGCAGCTGTTAAATTTTTTGTGGAATGATAAACTAAGTGAATGCTTGAAAGTGAACAATAATTTATGTAAGCCTAAGTTCAGTCTAAAAGTAATTGTGATATCAATTAAAAGTATTTACTTGTATCTCTTATATAGAATTATATTGAGCAAGTGGAGAATGAAACAATATTTGACCTTGAAAAGAGACTGGTGGACACCAAGAACAGACTGGCCTTCTTGGTAAGATTGTAGCATGTATATTTATATTTCAGAATATGAAGAAATGGGTCAATAATTTGCTAAGAGTAAATTTCTTTCAAAATAACCCAAGGCAATAAGGCTTGTTAAACTATGAAAAGTCTAATAAACAAGCTTAACTTGCTGTAAAAAGAAAAAAGTGGGGTTTTTTATGTATCATGATTTTGTATGTCTTGCATGCATACATGTAAGTTCAACTTTCAATAGGAACTGAGTTAAGAACTCAAGTTTGGATTTCTACCACATTAAGTGACTTTGTCCTCATTGACAGGTGGACTATGCATCATTTTCTCCAGCTGACATGAGACTAAACAACAGTGTCTTTCAATGGCATTTCCGCATGCCAGAGGTCTTTGAAGAGCACAAAAAGATTATCAATGCAAACCGTGTACAATATGAAAACAGCCTCAAGGTAAGACAGTCAGCCTCAAAGGATAAAATAGTTACAAGGAGAGAGAGGTTGTTTGATTGCATGACCATTATTTTACTCATCAGATGCGGCGTGAGAGGTTTGTAGAGGAATTGGAAAGCTATTCAAAACAGCTTGAAGAGTTCCAGACATTTGGTGACATGCAAGAAATTCAGCGTTATCTCAAAAAAGCACAGGCTCTCAATCAGAGACTAGAGTCAGCTGCTGAAAAGGTAAGTCTTTCTATTTTTATGATCTTCGAAAGAAATTTTTTTACCCCTGTTCAACAAGAGTAAAGCATTAGACAGGATTTTAGAACTTGATTCTTACAGTGAACCATTCTTTGAAATCATGAAAATGAAATTTCTACAATTTTTATGGGTTTGGATGTCATTTTCCATATTCATTTTTTCATTATTAGTATGTCATTCATTGATAGTAATTAATGTTTACCAAATTCAAATTGATTGTAGTTGGTGAGAGGTCAACATCATGATATAACCTTTTTTTTTGTTTCCTTGTATAGATACTGACTTTCAACCAAGAAGAAGAAGCTTTTAATTGGGATGTGACGACCTATCCTCAGAGACAGCAGCTTATCAACACCTTGAATCCTTACTTAAAACTTTATGAAACAACTGTAGAGTTTCAGAACAAATACAAGTAGGTGACATTTTGTTGTCAATACACAACTTTCATTTTTTCATTCTCCTTAAAGAGGTTAGATTAAACTCTTCCTTTTGCAAATGAATATCCTGTTTACATGCAGTGGTAATTCTCATGATCTCTTAAACTAGATGTGGATAACAATTACACTAGGCAAATATTTTAGTACAACACTAGGATTTCTGCAAGCATACTTTGTCAAATTTGGGTGGAAAGGTCATGTTCAGTGCCACAAATTGACTATTTTTTATTCTTTTCTTTCTATCCTTGTTACTCATTTTCAAAACTATAGTTAGATTAAATAATTCTAATTTTTATATAACCTTACTTCAACACGTATATCTAGGTTTTAGCATGTTCATGGACTGTAACCTGTATAGAACATAACCTGTATAGAAAATCTATCTTTTAATTATCTTTTAACTTTCAAGTGATGAATGTATGTTGTTTTGAATACTTTAGCTTTAGAGAGTGTGTTAATGTATTTTAGTGTAATTGTTTTTTCTTCTCAATGAAGAGAGTGGATGGAAGGACCATGGGGAACTATGGACCCAGATAAAGTTGATGGAGAAACAGGGAATTTTTGGAGAGCACTTTACAAACTGGAGAAGCAGTTTTCTGAAGTACCAAATGCACAAAAAATTGCTGCAAGGGTAAGCTTATCCTTCCTAAAAGTTAACTAATCATGCAGTTAAATACAAGCCTTCATACTTATTTGATCAAGAAGAAGGAAGAGTGAAACACTGTGTAGGGTACAATGCTTTGAAGTTCTGTGCTAGTTTGTGGCATGCAAAGGACTTTGTACTCCAAACTTGTTAAATGGCAGTGAATGTTGCTAACTTTGTCAACCCTTACTCAATGACTATGTGACAAAGAGTTTTGGAAATACATGTACCCGTACTTCATAATTTCTTCTGTACAGCATTATTGACATGTGTGGCACATGGCCCATGTAACCAACTGAAGGTTTGTTATTTTTGTTTTTGATGAAAATAGATGAAAGGAAAAGTGGATGAGTTTAAAGAACACCTTCCCTTAGTTCAGGTTTTGTTTAATCCTGGCCTTCGTGACAGACATTGGGAGAAGATGTCAGAAATTCTGGGTTATCCGCTTAAGCCTGATGAAGATACTAACCTTGCTAAAATGGTGGAGATGAACCTTGAGCCTTACCTTACTCAGTTTGAGACTATTAGTGAGGCCGCCAGCAAAGAGTTCTCCCTTGAAAAAGCTATGGAAAAGATGGTTCGTGAGTGGGATGAGGTATGCAATTATGCTGCATGTAGTTTTTTCACAGCACCTGCACTTTAAAAATTGTATTCTACTTAGCACATTGCAATGTAGGTATAGTAGTAAACTAACTTCTCAGTTGGAAAATAGGGAGGATGATCTCTTTTGTAAAATTGTTCTTTCTCTGGATAGTTGTCATAAAATTTTTAAGGATTTAAGACATTTACAATCAATACCAAAAACCATTGTCATCCTTAAGATTGATCATCAATTGATGGTAATTATCATTATTGCTATCTTCTTCAGGGTCATGGTTTTGTCCCTAGTCATTGTGTGACAAAATTACTCATTGTTTGTCATTTTGTGTACTATTTTCATAGTTAAGCACCTGAGACATAATTTCAATTGACGATGTCATTGCCATAACCTTGGTAATCGCTTTGGAGCTAATTTTTTTTCCCTTTTAGATTGAGTTTGTCATGATTCCTTACCGTGAAACTGGCACTCACATTTTGTCATCAATTGATGACATTCAGACACTGTTGGATGATCAGATTGTGAAAACACAGACAATGAGAGGGTCACCATTTATTAAACCATTTGAGACAGAAATCAAGTATGTAGATGATTCTTAACATTTTTTAGTTTTCAGTTCCCTCTGGCGTTTCATCAGGTTCATACAGAGTTGCCCTCTTAGATTTAATGACTCAAACGTTTCTTTTTCTATGGCACTTTGGTATGTCTCAAAAGTCATTTATTAAAGTTTTAATTAGTTTTTGATACTTTACTGATATACATGTAGGGATATAAAGATAGCAAATGATCAGTATATCAATTTTTATTGCATTGCATTTGTCTACAGGTGTATGACATTGTTGATAACCTTGCATTAAGGGGGAGGCCTTCATTTCCTCTTTCCCCCTGCTGCAACTTTGCTATGTCTGCAAACTATAAAGCAAATGTATTTCACAGCAGTCACAGTACTGTTGGTTAATTTTTTTGAGATTATCACTTTAAAGGGCCATAAAAGGGTTGCAGTTTGGAAGCTGAGAATCACAAACGAGTAATCTGTTATAGTGATCAAAAAACATTTTGGTTAAATGTTTCTTTTCTTTTTTGTTTGTTATTCAGGGAATGGGAAAGCAAGCTTATGCTCACACAAGAAATCATTGATGAATGGCTGAAGGTGCAGGCCACATGGCTGTACTTAGAGCCCATTTTTAGTTCCCCTGACATCATGGCTCAGATGCCAGAAGAGGGAAGGTCAGTACTGCTATTTTGGTGATCTTTATAATACTATATATTCTGCTTAACAACTTCTGTTTTGATTTTGTTTATCATGCAGGCGGTTTAGCACTGTTGACAAGAACTGGAGAGAAATCATGAAAGTGGCTGTCTTGGTGAGTATGAAACAAACTATCCCATCTATAACTATTCTAACATCATTGTTCAGTATATCAGTATGGGACCATTTTAATGTAACACCTTGACTGAAATGATTTCTTTGGTGCATCTGTCTGGCATTTTTTTTCACAGGATCGCCATGTTCTCACTGTAGTGGCCATAGAAAAGATGTTGGAACGTTTGAAGAAGTCAAATGAATTGCTAGAGCTCATTTTGAAGGTTTGCTTGTTTTGATACTTTCAGACAAGATTGTTGAGGATTTTGCCTAGTAGAAACAAAGCATCATTTATTCCATGTGTGTGTGACCTGCAAATGCAAATACAACCATTCCCCTCTGGGATATTGAGAAATTTTTTAGACACTCATTGTTTCATTGTACTCTAATATACACAATCCTTGACTGCAAAATGCATTAATCTACCTTTGTATCCAAATGCTCATTTTAGGGACTAAATGAGTACCTTGAAAAGAAGAGACTTTACTTTCCACGCTTCTTCTTTTTGTCAAATGACGAGCTTTTGGAAATTCTTTCTGAAACAAAAGATCCAAAGAGGTTTGTAACTGTTTGCCAAGAGTATATTCTCTAATGATTCATTAATACCACATTTCTTGCCCTATAATCCATTAAAGTTCATCTGAACCTTTACTGATTTATAAGTTAAAAGTTACAAAAAGTTCATCCTGGATTCAGCACAGTGATGCAATGAATGTGTTATTTTTTTAACTAAATTTTTTGATAATGAAATTGACAAGGAGAAAGACCCATGACACCCCCCCCCCCCCCTTCTAATCTAGCAGTTTTAGAAAAATTGTCCCAAAAATGATCATAATTAAGCCCTAAAAGAGATTGTCACCTAAGCTCTTGTTGAAGGCTCTGCAAACTTCAGTTGCTAAACCAACTAGTAGCTGCATGTGCAAAGTTATTACTATGTAAGATCAAAATCATTCTGTTCATTCAAGATAGAAAACAAGATATTTGTGTATTGCTCTGATTGCCTTTATTTTAGGGCATTTCATAATAAATAATTGGCCTAGTATTTACTGTACTTAGCAGTGTCCCAAAATAAGCTACATGCCCAATGAGTGCTAACCTTTGGTTGGCCACCATGTAACTTGCAAAGTATAACAATACTTGATTATATCAGACCCTCTTCACAAATAGTACAAATTACATTATATGATTCTTAATTATTTATTAGAGTGCAACCTCATCTTAAGAAGTGCTTTGAAGGAATTGCATCACTAGAATTCACAGACACATTGGACATAACCAGTATGAAGAGTTCTGAGGGTGAAATTGTGCCCCTCAAGGACGTAATCTCCACATCAAAAGCCAGAGGACAAGTAGAGAAATGGCTGTTGGAGCTACAGGAGGACATGATTGCTAGTATCAGAAAGGTAACTGGAAATTCTTGTTTTAGAGTTGTTCCTCTCTATCTTGTTTTAGAGTTATCCCTCTCTATCTGTTCACAAATATTTCATCACCTCTTACATGTATTTTCTCTGACTGCTGTATCTGTCAAAATATTCTCTAGGTCATCATGGAAGCTAAAGAGGCCTATGAAAAGACAGAGCGAGTGAAATGGGTGAGGGATTGGCCTGGACAAACAGTTCTTTGTGTTTCACAGTTGTACTGGACACTGGAGATACACAAAGCAATCAAGGGTGGTGCCAGCGTAAGTTATCTTTTTTATTAATTAATTATTTTGTTCTTGTTTATTTTTGTGGGAGCAACAATGTACATAGCAGTTATTCCATCCTTTGTGGTTTATTTGCTATTTGCAATCTGGGTTAATATGCATCATCTGTCAAATTTTTTTCCCTTAATTGCTTATTAATTGTTGCCTCTTGTGTGTTTCTCTTCTTAAGCAAATGATTTTATTCTTGAAACTGAAACATGTCAAAAAATGCTGAAAATATCCTAACATTGCTCTCATCCTCAAGCATTCCTTGGACGTTTCTGATAATTAGCTATGATGATTGCAAATCTTTATCCAGTATAATGTTGTTGTTTTGAAGGCTAACAGAAACTTGTTATGTCTGTTGTTATGTTATGGAGGGGAACACCACCTGTGGACCCTTTTGAGTCCTTTTACAAAAGGCAATCATTTCAATTAATGGAATGTGCAATTGTTAACTTCTGCGCTTTCATTTACGTGACAAAATTACATTTAATTACCGTTAGGTGTAAGTGTTTCTGTCTTTGTTTTTCCAGGCTCTTAATGATTACCTTCAGCTTAACAACAGTCAAATCGAAGACATTGTGGCTTTAGTGCGAGGCAAATTGTCAAAACAAAACAGAGCCACCTTAGGTGCCTTAGTGGTTCTGGATGTACACGCAAGAGACGTGCTCGCTAAACTTTGTGAATTGGGTGAGACAATTATGTCAATCACAATAATGAGCTTGATAGCAACTTTTAAATAATTTTCAGTGCTTTAACAAGAAGTTATCTAATAATTATAAATAGCTAGTAGGCAATGGGTTATACTCTGATTTCTGTTACTTAAACCAATTTTTTTTCTAATCTGAAACAAAGGTTCTCAAAACATTTTAGCTCCTAAGTGCACATCAATATACAGACGTTTCTCAGTGTAAATTCTTAGGAAATGTAACCACCTGACCTGTCCATCTTTAGTCTGTTTCAAAAAATAAGTTATATCTTTAATCTTTTTTTTGTTCAGGTATCCAGAGAGAAGATGACTTTGAGTGGTTGGCACAACTTAGATACTACATTGAGGTACTACTCCATATATATAATACATGTCACATGACATCAAAAAATTATCAGGAATTTTGTTTTTAATGCAATTTTTTGTGTTATATTGTTTAGGAAGAGAACATAATGACAAGAATGATAAGTGCCCAGTTAGCCTATGGTTATGAGTACCTTGGAAACTCTGGACGTCTTGTTATCACTCCACTAACAGACAGATGCTACAGGTGAGCTGACAGGACACTATACAAACATGCTAATTAAATTCTGTTTGTCTCACAATGGATGCTGAATTTGCCTTAAATGTTGTAGATGTTCGCAATTTCTGCATCATAGAGGAACTAGGAATTTTTTAACTAGTCATTGTAGGTTACTCTGTAACTGTTACAATACATATAACTTTCTTTGATGTTCCATCAACACTAATTATATATTCTCCCAGTTGGAGAGGCATACTGTGAGGTGATTGTCATTTCTAAGATCACAAAGGCAATTCGCCTAGCTCGTTCTCAAATGGTAAATGCTTGATCCAAGGTCTTATATACTCATTGTCAGTCTGCAATACTAAAGAAATAAAAAACGCGTCGAGTTCATTGTTGAGTTATATAAGCACGCGGGAATTTTTAAGAACACGAGAGAAGTGCGGAGAAGCATAAGCCAAAGGTGAGTCTTTCTTGCACTTCACGAGTATTCTTAAAAATTCCCAAGTGCTTATATAACTCAACAATGCTCCAGGAACAATTTTTTTCATTTCTTTTATAAAATGTATCGTGAATTGCGCGCGCTCGTACCGATGACGAAGGCTGCGTGCTTTATATCTCAATAGTGCACTTGTGTGACGTAAGGCGCGTGCTTTATGGAAATATAATGTACTCGTTCTGACCAATAACGGCGCGCGTATTTCTCTGAACATTTTTTAAATGTACTTAAGTGCTCTTATATGGACATACTTTAGCAATAATTTCGCATTCCTGCAATTGTTTGATTGTCGTGATTCTTTACCACCGAGGACTCTGTTTGGAGCTCTACAGTTGCACTTGGGGGGTGCCCCTGAGGGTCCTGCTGGAACAGGCAAGACTGAAACAACCAAGGATTTAGCCAAAGCTGTGGCCAAACAATGTGTTGTATTTAACTGCTCTGATGGACTGGACTACATTGCACTTGGAAAGTTCTTCAAGGTTGGCTTATTTACTTGTTTATCTCTACTATTAACAACAGAACAATAAGAAAGAAATTAATTACCTGAAAGCCTACATATCTTGTTTCCTTGAGCTTTGAAAACTTTTGGATGCACGAAACAATCAATAAAATCAAGTTTTCCTGGCTTGAGCTGATAGTCATGAAATGTTTTACAAAAGGAGCACGGCTGAGTTACTCATGGTAAAATATTCCCCCTTTGATTTTGGGCATTTTGGAAGTTCTCCAGAGTTACTGAATTTTGGTATATGACATTTGGTCCAGACAATACACGTGGTTTGGAACATTGTCACTAGTTCACACTTTGTTTTAAAGAACTGGTCCTTGCAAAAACATCCACATTCCTAGTGTTGACCTTTGTTTCCCCTTAAATGAGTCCAAACCCTGTCAGTAAGGAGGTGCAGCCACGAGTCAATATTCTTATTGATTGCAATGTACTTTGACTTGCAGGGTCTGGCTTCGTGTGGGGCGTGGTCGTGCTTTGATGAATTCAACCGAATTGACTTGGAGGTGTTGTCTGTGGTGGCTCAGCAGATTCTAACCATTCAAATGGGTATGATAAAGTTGGCATTTTGGCTGATCTGAAGGTTGCATTTGCATAGTTAAACTAAATTATATTTGTTTAATACTCCCAGGTATCAACTCAGGGTCAGATACTCTGCTGTTCGAGGGAACAGAAATCAAGTTGGATCCATCCTGTGCCACATTTATTACCATGAATCCAGGATATGCTGGCAGGTCTGAGTTACCAGACAACCTCAAGGTATGCTGATATTTGTGGATGAACACGCTATGTTTTAGTTTTCCTTTCATTTGACTGGCTACCACTGCTTTGGTTTCCACAGGCTTTGTTTAGAACAGTCGCCATGATGGTCCCCGATTATGCCCTGATTGCTGAGATATCATTGTACTCCTATGGTTTTGTGAATGTAAGTGGACCTCTCACCTATTTTGCTGCCTTATACAGCTTATTTTGTGTTTGACTTCTCAATCAAAATCATTGTTTTATTGTTAATTAGGCTCGTCCCCTGGCTGTGAAAATTGTCACCACCTACACACTGTGTTCCGAGCAACTGTCATCACAGCATCACTATGACTACGGCATGAGAGCTGTTAAGTCTGTACTGACTGCTGCAGGAAACTTAAAGGTAATGAGGTGATGAAGTGGATTACTTCACTTTTTGCTCTCAGGAAAACTATTTTATTGTGATTTGCTCCATAACGAGTTTCATTCTTTCTTTTTCTCTTTCAGTTGAAATATCCAGAAGAAAATGAGGACATATTGATGTTACGCTCCATCAATGATGTTAACCTGCCCAAATTCTTGGCTCACGACTTGCCATTATTTGAAGTAAGTAATTCACCAGGACATTTTTATCGTTCTTTTTGATATCGAGATCCACAACTTACTCTGCTCCTTTTTTCACTTAGGGGATTACTTCTGATTTGTTCCCTGGTGTCAAACTGCCCAAACCTGATTACACAATTCTGACAAATGCTGTTCAAGAAAACTGCAAAGCAATGAATCTACAGATGGCAGACCAGTTCCTCACCAAGATCATACAGGTTAGTTGTAACCTGAAACATGCCATAACCAGTGTTTTGTTGGTCGTTATAAAATAACCGAGGTATTACGAATGCACTGATTGGTAAAAAACCTATCGTTTGTTGCACTGGTGAACCCATAGTAGCTTATAAAAGCAATAATCCACACTTTTTATCGGTTTACCGGCGTAACAACGCAATTATGATAAGATATGATAATGATAACACTGGATAAGTTTATGGATCGCTCACCTCCAGCACTTGAGTTACACATTTTTCTCGTGTTCTTCCAACATTGTGAGTGGGTGATTACGCAGGTAAACTGATGGAAAATCTGGTCTATTTCTTAATTGTCATAAGTATTGTAAACATATAATCTTTGATAAGTAACATCAATAGCTACTGTATGAGAACTTTGTATATGCCCAGGCAACTATTTCGTACTGATGACTCATTTATAAATACACTTCTCTACGTAATACCTCCATCCATTTATTGACGACTCCAACGGTCTTTTGATGCCCCTATTTCATACATGTAAGCTTTTCCTTTCAATCGCTCATTAATGAAAGATGTTCTTCTAGCTGTAAACAAGAATTTCCGTTATAAAATAAGTCCGAACTGGATATTTCATGCCCAAGGACTCTAATTATTAATTGACCAAATCTTAGCAACCGTCAAGGTTACGCACGGTATCTTATTTTGCTCAAGATGATCTTTTTGAAAAGGTTTTATCGTATTGCTGTCTCTGACATGTTGGTCGCTTAACTGGACCGACTACAAATTTGTCTATGAAGGCCAAAAGGTGAAAATATAAAAGGTGCCATATCTCTACTTCACGTTCCACGGTACATTTACTCGCAGATCTACGAAATGATGATTGTGCGTCATGGCTTCATGATTGTGGGAGAACCATTTGGTGGCAAGACGTGTGCTTATCGTGTGTTAGCTCGTGCCTTGAGTGATGTGGCAGAACAAGGTTTGATGGAGGAAAACAAGGTGCAGACTGTGGTCATCAACCCCAAAGCTATCACCATGGGTCAGCTGTATGGACAATTTGACCCAGTCTCTCATGAATGGTCAGATGGAGTCTTAGCTGTTAATTACAGAGCGTTTGCTTCCTCAACAGTGAGTACTTTTTGAACTTTTCCTAACCATAAGCCAACCCAAACTTAAATTTCCTTTATCAAAAAATGATTCCTGTAGAAAAATAGATAACGATCAGTAGAGATTGCTGAAAATCTTAAAATGATTCAACTCAAGCTACGTATCTGTAAAATCACGTTCTGTAAGAGCTCTTATTTTTAAACCCTACAAATGTGTGCAGACTCATCAAGTTTAATTTCACGATTCTATGTCTCAAACAGGTACAGGATAGGTCCAACGCTGTAAGATAGCAAAATGAAGAATGCTCAATTTGGTTGTGCCATTTTGGAGAAAATTCTCTTCTAGTGATCTTCAAAGGAAACTGTGATAATGATGACTCTTTTCATTTTACATAATGGTGTTATTATGGAAGTGTTCGTCTTTAAAGTGGAAATTTTTCGTTTAACAGACTCCAGACCGCAAGTGGTTGATTTTTGACGGACCTGTTGATGCCGTGTGGATTGAGAACATGAACACTGTACTGGATGACAATAAAAAGGTAAAAATAAATCTCAAGTATTTTTTATTTCCTTCTTTGCACCCAAACTTGTTTATCCTTTGATGTTAAAAAAACCTTATTCCTTCTTCATAAAATAATCAACATGCTTGGGTACTAAGACAACTACTTACTGAGATGTAAGATCGTTTACATTTGAATTCGTTCTTCTTTTGCTAGCTTTGCCTTAACAGTGGTGAAATTATCCAGCTTGCTCCCACCACTAACTTGATCTTTGAGCCGATGGATTTGGAGGTCGCCTCACCAGCCACCGTAAGTACTGTATGCTGACATGTAGATCCGGCTTACATGTACGTTATTAAGGAGAATTTGATGCCGTTGTGATGACATCGACATTGTTTAAAAGTCTAAACAATTTAGTCCTCTTGGATGGGGCAATAAACCGTTGTCTCGGTCTCTTGTACATGTATCTTGGCTGTCATCAGTCATTGTTGAAGAACTCAAATTCTGGGGCACGTAACTCTAATTGTTCTAATATGGTTAAGGTGGGGAACGTTCTGATGAATTGGCTCCAATGTAGCTTCTTTGAAACATTTGGGTTAATATTTTCCATTCAATTGGCAAGCTAGTCGATCTTAGAAAGCGCAGGGGACTCTCCTTTATCTAATTGTTTTTGCGTTGTTAAATAACCGTCTCCTGTGTGTTTTTAGGTGAGTCGTTGTGGTATGATTTACATGGAGCCTCACATGCTCGGATGGAAACCGCTTCTTGTATCGTGGCTCAGCACTCTTCCCAAAACTCTTAATGAGGAAAACTTGGAACTCATTAAGGACCTGTTTGACAGGATGGAGGAAGCGCTGCTGCAATTTGTTCGCAAAGGGGGCTTTAAGGTAATGTAATTTACCCATGTGGTACCTCGTGAAATCGTTAATAGATTTGCCAACCATCTGACAGTGTATACTTCAAATCTATGATCGGCCTTAATACTAAGTTAACTAAATTGTGGTTTTATAGGAACTGTCTCCCACAACAGACAGTAACATGGTGAAGTCCCACATGAACTTGATGGACACCATGATGGATGAGTTCCATGACGAACAGAAATTTAAGGAACTCAACGAAAGAGAAGTCGCTGCGTGGCTTGAGGTATTCATCTATCTCCTTTGCTTCTCTGCGTAGACTTTATGGTCCTTGTGTTTTCTGATCTTGGTCTTTTCGATTCTGTTCCCATTAGTGTATCTTCCTCTTCTCGTGTGTTTGGTCTCTCGGTGCTTCCATTGATTCTCGCGGAAGAAAGGATTTCGACAAGATACTCCGAGAAGTTGTAGAGGTAAATCTATGTATTAGGCATATCTACATGTAATTGCTTCTTGACTTTTAGTTGTGCAGGTACATCTGGCGATATAAATGCACACGAATTCTCACAATCAGACGTCTACTTATTGTTGTATTAAGACTTATACTGCTACTTGAATATTCGGCTTCTAGAAGTGTTTTGCATCATGACTTATGTGATGTCCAAAGGTTCCGATAACATTATTGTAAAGCCAATTTACTTACCCACTCTCAGACTTCTTTACTCTCCGTCTCCTCCCTTTCTCTGGCTGAAGTAGGGTCGTGTTTGGGTGTAAAATATGTTCCAGGTGTTGGAGAAATACAATGCCCCAGAGAAGTCAGAGTCGCTAATTTTGACCTCTTTTCGCTTACTATTCATTGTCCATTGTTCTGGTATCTTGTCTCCGTCAGTGACTGATTGTACATTACTGTGTTGTTTTGTAGGGTCCTTTGTCCCTGGAGAGTAAAAGCAAATATCACATCCTGGAGATAGTGGATCCACCGCCACGACCCTTTCTCTGTCCTTTCCCAAGCAAAGGGACTGTATACGACTACAGATTCGTCAAAGAGGTGACACCATTTTCTGTAATGTTTAGTCAGTCTACAATGGAACAACTTTTTAATTCGCTCTTTCCTTGCGTGCAATTTCATCTATAGGGAATGGGCAAGTGGGAACTATGGACTGAAGAAATCAAGGATGCTCCTGCTATTCCTAAGGTATTTTGCGATATGACTTCCCCTGAGGCCTTATATGAAATTTTAGAAATTCCATAGCATGTTTTGTACATCATCCTATAACCACATTTTATCGGAAATAATGAGGTGTGGTTCTGTCAGCTCACTTGTTTGTGCTGCACATTGTTAGTTAAAGCAAGCGGAATTAAGAGCGAGCCCAATAACGCCTGTTTTGCACTTGAGACATTGTATATGAAGATACGTTCAGAATTGGTCACTATAATAAGCTTCAGTGTTGCTCAAAGGATAAATCACGCTTAATAGAGTACAGTTTTTCATGATGATCCGATCAAGGTCGCTGATTGAACACAGTTTCGAGAGTCATATTATGTACGGAATGGCCAAAATCTCTGTCGCAACGTACCTGGTAAACTCGTGTAAACAGTCATTTGCGCGAGCGAGCTTCATATTCTTATTGTGCTCGCTTATGACGTCAGCAAACAACTGCCTCGTGAAAAAATGAAGTTTCCGCCCTGTTTGGCCGCGAATTTTGATGTTGTAAACATGGTTTTACAGTTTCATTCTGATAGTGATAGACCTCTAGTAACTCATAATGAAAAGAAAATGCGCAAAGGATACTCGATTTGGAAAACAATGGACATTTAAGCCTGAAAAGCAACGAAATGAGCTTTCCAGTTCACAATAGTTATTCCCAAACGCGATAAGAATTTTGGCTGGAAAATGAAAACTGAATCTTTGACTCCACGTTGGGTTTCGCCAATTTCGGACCATTGCTTGGACTGGTAAGTAATATTTTAAGTATCGATTTGTCTTGGAAGTATTATTCAACAGAATATTTTCTTTTTAATCTGACAACTTTTAGAATTAACACAACGCTACGCAATTTTCTTGTCGTGATTACCAAACAACGATTCAAGTATGGTGAATCAATTGGGACGGCTACACGTGAGAAATTCTGACTATTTCCACTTCAAAATAGCCAAATTTGCGTTGCTTTGAATACAAGTTTTGTATCGAAATTTTTCTTCTTCATTTTTGCCTTACAATTTAATAACAGTTTTCGGTTAACACGCGGTTATATGGTAAACCCGGCATGGGTGTATAGCAAGGATCTGCAAATCTAATTCTTAAGCATGTTTTTCGATTTGATTTTAAATTCTGACTAAATTAAACTTTCATTTTGTTTTAGTCTGGGAATAAATTATTTTAACAAATTCAACTCTAATGAAAGAAGAGTTCTTTAAATAGTGTTCATCTTTCATTATAGCTTGTTTTGGTTAGACACCATATATCTCAGGTCTTCCTCAAAATTATGACGCGCCCCAAGCCACTCTTACGTATCTCTCGTGCTTTTCAAAATTCCCGCTGCTTGATATCTCGATGAAGCACTCTGATGAATTGACGGTTACAGTGAAGATTTGTACTCATCACCTAAAGGTTAGACGTGCAGTGAGGAGGGGCACCATGGGAAACGACCAAAAAAGCCTATATAGATAAAATCACCGTTCCAGACCAATCACGACGTGTTTTATGGTTGGATTAATGTTATGAAAATCTTTATATTGAACTCGCTTTATAATAGTAGATAGCCTGAATAAAACCAGGAGTTAGATGCGTAGTTACTTAGATGCTAAATTCTGGTAGCGCCATGAATCTCATAAGTAAAAGAATACTTCATACTAACCTCTTTCCAACAATGTTACCAGGAAATGGCTTTTAACGAGATCATTGTACCAACTGTGGATACTGTGCGATATACGTTTCTTATGGAAAAGCTTGTGTCTCATCAGAAGTCTTGTCTGTTTGTTGGGCCCACGGGAACTGGGAAATCTGTTTACATCACGGTTAGTCCTGATATTCTCCAACGTTACAACTTCTAAAGTGGAAGCATTGAGGTGACACCGTGTCACTTCACACAATTCAGTGAAATGGTTACGAATTAATCGCACACTATTATCAGAGGTGAAAAGGTTAATTTCACCAAACGTCCAGGATAGCTCTGATTTATAGGGTCTTTTTGCTTTCTGCATTCAGTCGCGCAAACGTTCTAACTCTGATTTAAAATAAAGGCGAAGATTGCGCAATGTTCTTATGTATAGATTACTGAGGTAATGTGGTTTCTTTTCTTTCAACAGAACTTTCTATTGAAGAACCTCTCGGACACATACAAACCTTTGCTGATAAATTTCTCAGCTCAGACCACAGCTAAACAGACGCAAGACATCATTATGTCCAAACTAGACAAGAGGCGCAAAGGAGTATTTGGCCCTCCACTGGGCAAGAAAACGGTAACTGTTATTTTTTCATCTTTTCCTTTAGTAAATCAGTCTCGTTAGTTCAGTATTAATAGATTTTAATAATAATACGTTTGAGGTACAAGCTATGATGGGTTGAGATACGTGGGGATTTATAAAGATCAGAGACCCTATTTAAGGTCAAATGTACCCTACCCGAGAACAAAATATCCAGGGTAAAATTACATCCTCGTGATAAACTGAGGCAAATTTACACCCGGAGATGCGACCTCAGTTGAGATAAGTCCAAAGTTTTTTGTTTCCCGACTTCGCTGGATTTAACCTCTAAAAGAAATTAAGAAAGCAACAAACAAACAAACAACTACCAATCACCGAACACTAGAAAAGATCCAATTTCATCCATCTTTTGGCTTCTTGCCTTCGTTTAGAAAGACAGTTCTGTTTGTCATTTCATCATTTCTTATGTTGGCCAAAGACATCTCATGCGCATCTGTTTGTTTTGTAGGTTGTGTTTGTTGATGACTTAAACATGCCTGCCCGTGAAGTTTATGGTGCCCAGCCTCCCATCGAATTGTTGCGTCAGTGGATGGATCATTGGAACTGGTTAATAATCATTACTAAAATTCTTCCGTTGATCATTTTGTGACATTCAGTAGTCACTACTTTCATTAAAGTCAATTTTTGACGTGGCTTATTTAGTTTTTCCTTTTTTGGTATTCCCTCAGGTATGACCTTAAGGACACTTCTCCCATCCATCTGGTGGATATTCAGATGATAGGTGCCATGGGACCTCCCGGAGGTGGCCGCAATCCCGTCACGCCTCGCTTCCTACGCCACTTCAACACTATCAGCATCACCACGTTTGATGACACCACCATGACTAAGATCTTCGGAAGGATCATGGAATGGCATTTGACAACAAGGTCAGTTGTACATGACGTATAACCAGTGGTGTGTGACACCTCTGATATTTTTAAAACTTTTCAGGAAGCTAGAAGACACCCATTGATAAAAACATGGTTTTATCTATTTATTTATATTGTTTAAATTTTTCGTGGTCAAAATAGAATCGTTTGATCTCATATAAGTGACTGTGCTCGGTTCTCTCTTCTGGATATTTTTACCAATACCAGTTTCCTCGACTGAAAGAGGTGCGCATTGAAAGGGAACAGCAAAGGTCCCCTCTTTGATATTCTTGAAAGATCGAGATTAAACCTTTTGGTAGCTTATTGTAAATTCATTTTAAAGAAGGTTATTTATATAACCACTTTCTTGTACGTTAGAGTTCTTCTGCACATCAGCTCGAACTGTCACAATTGATAATTGCAATAGGAGCGGGTGAACGACCCGAAGTCCTGTCACCAATGAATCAAAGCACTACGTATTCTTAAAAAAAAAAAAAGGAACATTATCGTTGACCTTATTTATTTTCAAGAGAAAGTTTACTCAGTTGTGTATAGAACAGTGCGCGCAAATGACCCGAACTGTCCAGGTTCTCCAGCATGACACATTAACTGTCCTATCAGTACTCAGGTTGGGCTGCTGATGGGCAATCATGTGCGATATTATTGTTAACTTTTTTTTCATTACGGGTACTATGAACTACCGTTGTTTATGTTTATTTTCAATGAATATTATATTTCAGGGGTTTTTCAAAGGAGTATATTGCTGTGGGTGACCTGCTGGTAAGCAGCACGTTGGAGGTGTACAAGAATGCAATGGCAAATCTGTTGCCCACCCCAGCCAAGTCACATTATTTGTTCAACTTAAGAGACTTCGCTCGAGTCATTCAAGGAACTCTTCTCTCCACTCCTGATATCATTGAGGATCCTGATAACCTCAAACGTCATTGGGCTCACGAGGTACGCAATCAGTTACTACTAATAGTTACTTGTTTCATGTTTACAGGTGGGCGTAATTTTGAATTGACATGATAAATTTGACAGTCATTAGCTTGGTTAAATTAATAGTCAGACTCCGATCAAATATGAACGTATTATGTGATTTCTTGAGTCCTATAATTACTCTTAGTTTATTTCCATGCTTGTTTGTTGACAGGTATATCGTGTGTACTATGACCGATTGGTGGATGACGGTGACAGAAAGTGGTTATTTGACTTCCTACGTGAGATGAGTAAACCTCACTTGGGTGTGGAGTTTGACAAGTTGTTTGAACGACTTGACTCCAATAATGACGGCCGTGTGGAGCAGGACGACTTAAGAAGTCTGATCTACTGTGACTTCACCGACCCTAAGGCTGACCCTAAACCTTATTTGGAGGTCAAAGACTTGAACAAACTACGCGCTGTAGTGGAGACATATCTCGATGAGTTCAACAACATGAGCAAAAAGCCAATGAACCTAGTCTTGTTTAGGTAAGAGAACCCATTTTGATTTTGTGACTCCTGTCTTGTGACAAAGTAATAATCACTCCTGGCGTATGCTGTTGCAGGTTTGCTATTGAACACGTTTCCCGCATTTCGCGTGTGATAAAGCAGCCTCGTGGTCATTGTCTTTTGGTGGGCGTCGGCGGTAGTGGAAGACAGAGTTTGACCAGGCTAGCTGCACACATGGCAGATTATGACTTGTTTCAGGTAATGACTTCTCTGCTTTTTAATAACGGTCATTTCTCTACTTTTTAATAACGGTCACCTCTCTACTTTTTAATAACGGTCACTTCTCTATTTTTAATAACGGTCACTTCTCTATTTTTAATAACGGTCACTTATGCTACTATTGTTTGTTTGCCTTCACAGGTTGAAATAGGTAAAGGTTACACCTCAAATGAATGGCGCGAGGACTTGAAGGCGATCCTGAGAAAGAGTGCTGAAGGAGACATGAATGGAGTGTTCTTGTTCACTGACACACAGGTAAATAAGCTATGTTAGCATTCGTCGTCTATCAGTCTCGTTACTAATTATTGATAATTCACTCTCATTCACTCTCTTAAGATAAAAGAAGAATCGTTTTTGGAGGATGTGAATAATCTGTTGAACGCTGGTGAAGTACCCAACTTGTTTGCTCTGGATGAGAAACAAGAGATTTGCGAAAAAATGAGAGTACTTGACAGGTAAGTTTCGTCAGATGTGCACTTTCCTAAATTATTTCAATATAAGCTTGGGATTCATGAGAATCCCAATACAGTACCTTAATAGATGGATTGCATAACGGTGGTTGCTTACACACTCACGCGGCTAGATGAAATCACCGAATGCAGTGGACTGTGGCACATAGATCCTAAATGGAACTGTCGTGTAGTAGCATTTTCGTTCTACGACACTCACAAGTAACAATCTTTTCATAGATACTGATAAGACATTTTTCTCAAAGGCAACGTGACAAGTCCAAGCAGACAGACGGCTCTCCTGTGGCTCTGTTCAATTACTTTGTTGATCGCGTCAGAGACCAGCTGCACATCGTTTTGGCTATGAGTCCTATTGGTGATGCCTTCCGAAACAGACTCAGAAAGTTTCCTTCACTTGTCAACTGTTGTACCATTGATTGGTTTCAGGTAACCGTATCCTAAAGTTTGTTTTCAGAGAAAAATCCTTCTTTGACAATCGACTCTCATAAGTATACCGTAGCTAGATAAAAAGGCTTGAAACTGAAACCTGAAAAACGTGGGCTTTAGCTTGGCTTGGACCCATGCCTCTTAGTTATCGGCTCGGAAATAGATACAAGTCAGCTACAGTCCGAATTCTGGTAGCGAGGTACAATAATCGTGTGGAAATTGCTCCTCCAAATGAAGAGTTCTTGGTTTCGTTCTTCATGTATTATATTTTTTTTTGGCGATTTTGTGACTCAATTATGCAAGTCAGTTTTCTTTCAATAGTTTTCTTTTTGCTTGTTTGTTTAACAGTCTTGGCCAAATGATGCACTTCAAGTCGTAGCTCAGCGGTTTTTAGAAGACCTTGAAATGGACGCTGGGGTGAGGAATGGATGTGTTGAGATGTGCAAGACTTTCCATACTGAAACGAGAAACCTTTCCAAGTCTTTCTTGGATGAACTCAAAAGACACAATTATGTTACACCGACATCGTACTTGGAGCTTATCTCGACATTCAAGACTCTGCTGAACATGAAACAAGTGTAAGTAACTTGATTCTTCTTAAGCCGCCTGTTTTGATGCAACACTCTTACAATCCTTTAGTAATCGTGAAATTTGTGACGTTAGCAACCGTCCAACCACATAACATGCCAGTCACTAAAAAACCAACTTGCAAACAAAAGAAAGCTATGAAAATGAACAATAAAGGTCCAAAAACAGTTAAAAATAGAAGTTTTAACTATTAAAATAGAACATATCACAAACAATTCTCCACAAACATTTGACTCCAAATTAAACTTTAATTGAAATTAAACCTGAACTTTATGCAACGAGTTTGTTGTTTGTTGTTTACAGGGAGGTGATGAAGGCAAAGAAGAGATATGAAACGGGCCTGGAGAAACTTGCATCTGCGCAGTCACAGGTAACCCATTGGCACAGACTTTTGGCTTGTTAAAATGACTTGATCTAAATATGAATGTATTTTCTGTCAGGTGTCAGCCATGCAGGGTGAACTGGAAGCTCTCCAGCCACAGCTCATTCAAGCTGGCAAGGAAGTTGATGAGATCATGGTTGTCATTGAGAAAGACTCAGTAGAGGTTGCCAAGACAGAAAAGGTGAGAAGTCTAAATTAGAATGGTGTTTTGATCACTTAACTTTGACTCGTTTTGTGTTTTATGTAAATGTATCTGCCGTTCTTTTATAGTGTTTGAAAACTCCCTTTTGATTTCACTCCCTATTTTCGTGTGTAGGTGGTGAAAGCAGACGAAGCAGTTGCTAACAAACAGGCTGCAGCGGCTCAAGCCATTAAAGACGATTGTGACAAGGACCTGGGTGAAGCTATTCCTATCCTAGAGGCTGCTCTTGCTGCACTTAATACGCTGACTCCAGCGGTGAGTGCTCTTCTTTTTATTTCCTTGTTTTGAAAAAGACAAAAGCTCTTTTTGGACAATACATCTCGGTACCTATAATTCCAAATGCATTGAAGAAGAGGTAAACGTCTTTCAACAAAGTCCTTTTTGGCACTCACACTCCATATTGATATGAAAGATTTTTATGATGAAGATTTGGTTGGAAGGGGAAGGGGCTGACGATGGGTATACATTGCTTAATTGGAGAAATAAATGAAACCATGTCCTATGGAGTTAGAGAAATATGCGTTTAAAAGGTAAAGAAATTTTCGGGCGAAAAATTAGTTTGATTCTGGTCCTGACGTCTCATTTTTGTTTCTTTGTAGGACATAACAGTGATGAAGACTATGAAGTCCCCACCAGCCGGTGTTAAACTTGTTATGGAAGCTATTTGTATTTTGAAGGGCATCAAGGCCGAACGAATCCCGGATCCCTCGGGTACAGGTAAGAAACCCGTGCGGCGGTCCAAACTACCCGAAAGCCCTTGGATTTACCTCGGGCTCACGTAGGAAATCGTTGTTCTATTTTCGTGTGCTGAATTAATCTTCAAATTGATGTTCTGTTATGTATACAATTGCAAAACTCATCCTGAAATAAACTTTACTTAATAAGATTTGAACCTGAGACCCGAGAACTTCTCACTAAATTTGTTGCTGCTTTTAGGAAAGAAAATCGAGGACTTCTGGGGTCCTTCCAAGAAGCTGCTTGGCGACATGAATTTCTTAAAAAGTCTACAGAGCTACGACAAAGATAACATTGCACCAGCCATAATAAAGACAATCCGACAGAAGTACACCTCAAACCCTGAGTTTGATCCCGAAAAGATTAAAACAGCGTCCACCGCTGCAGAGGGTCTTTGCAAGTGGGTCGTCGCCATGGAATCCTATGACAAGTAAGTGACGCTTCTTTTTGTGTACAAATTGTATATTGTATTAAACCTTAAATGTGGTATGATATAACTTAGAATATAGCGAAATTTCAGTGTAATTTGAAATACATCAACCAAGAAATATGCGGTATTGTATTGGTGGAATGTAAACTGACCATCGTGATTGTGTTGTGCAGGGTGGCGCGGGTTGTGGCTCCTAAGAAGGCGGCACTGAAGGAGGCTGAGGCAGAGCTGTCTGTCGCTATGGAGGTAAGGCACTCTCATTTCCATCACTCTTATTTTCATACGTTGCTTTTAATGTCAGCCTTTTGTACAAAGGTGAGCTCGACGGGAGAAACTGAAGCCAGAAATATCAGATGGTTTGAGAGCTGGCACTTGAGCTATCTGCTGTTAAATCCACAATTTGTATTTTGGTATATTTCATTGTTGTTGTTACTTGTAACGGTTAATGAATTGAGTGTGGTGCAGTTTGATCTGAAATTAGAATTTTTTCAATATTCTCCCCCAATTTTTTAAGGAAAAAGTGCAATTTAAAGCAAGTATGGCTATTCGTGAATTTAATGCAGTGCTGAGGGCTAATTAAACTGTAAGGATGGGTACCTATTTTAAAATGCGTGTAACGAATTCGTTTATTTATTTGTGTATTTATCTCTGAGTTATCCGTTGAACAGAATTCTCATCAATTGAAGTGCCGACTGAACTATCGGTTATGTTTCTATGACTGCAGAGTTTGAATAAAAAGCGTGCAGCGCTTCGTGAAGTTCAGGACAAGCTGGCTCGATTGCAGGAGAAGTACGAAGCCAATGTGAAGAAGAAGGCTGATCTTGAAAAACAGGTACAAACACCCTTCTTATTCCCATCCTTATTTACTCATAGGACGCTAAGGACGTTACTGGTTCTAACTGTATGCAGGAATATGAAAGTGATATAAACCCTACCTCGCCAACGAGTTTTTGTAGAACAATTGTTAGAGAATATAACCTCAAAATTTAGAGGTCTTATGCTTGAGTTCTCATTGCTTACTGATATGTTTTCTTTGCACTTCTCTGAGACTCCTCTGATTTCCCCTAATTACTTGTTACAGGATTATTTATATACTCCTTATTTTGCCCTCTACTTGATTGGAGGTAACGAGTTTTGCCTGTTTACAGGTTGACCTTTGTACCAAGAAACTTGAACGCGCAGAGAAGTTGATCGGTGGACTCGGCGGAGAAAAAACAAGGTAGTTTTCCCTCCAACCTTTTTTCTTGATGATTTTTAGCATCATCTTCATTTAATTTCTTTGAATCTAATTGTTTTTTTAATTTTGGTTCAAAGGTGGACTGAAGTAGCAAAGCAGCTTGGTATCAAGTTTGAAAATCTGATTGGGGACGTTTTGGTATCATCCGGTGTCGTGGCGTACTTGGGCGCCTTCACGGCTGCCTTTAGACAAGAACAAACAGTGCAATGGGTCAATGCCTGTCGTAGCACCAATATCCCTTGTTCTGATGACTTCTCAGTCACAGGCACGCTCGGTGACCCTGTGAAGATAAGGGACTGGAACATAGCTGGCCTGCCAACTGACAGTTTCTCTATTGAGAATGGAATTATAATCAGGTACTGTGGATTAACTCAGGCGTGTTGTCCTTCAGTTTGGGTAGCATGTTTATCTCCTCACTGGTTGAGCAAATTTCACTCCTTTTGTCGTTTGCATTCAGTGTGTATGTTCTCCATCGTAAGCCATCCTTTTCCCTTCTTGGTTTGTTATTACTCCCTTTGCTTATGTCCTCCTTGCCGAGCAAACATTTTACAGTGCCTCTCAAATAAAGAGTACTTTAGCATTTCAACCATCGTGATACAGCCCGTGTTATGGTTGCCCTGGTTTTCCAAGCGGGAAACACCCAAACACAAACACGTTGCTCAATGTTTCCCTCCGTAGAACTTCTATCAAATGAGCTTGTTTTCCTTTCCTTTTCACAGCAATGCAAATCGTTGGCCACTGATGATCGATCCGCAGGGACAAGCAAACAAGTGGGTTAAAAATATGGAGAAGAAAAACAACTTACACGTCATTAAAATGACCGATGCTGATTATGTACGAACACTGGAGAACTGTATCCAATTTGGTACCCCGGTAGGTTGGCTACTCCTTTGCTATTTCCACAACGATGTTTACATTTACATGCCCAGTTTACATTTTCTGTGAATGTGAATTTTTTTCGTTTTTCCCTCTAAGCTGACTAAAAGATGAAATAGATAGTGAGAAAAAAATCAAGTTCATTTTTGCCGATGTGATCCCTAAATGCGCTGCTAGTACTCTGCAGATAGTTTTTCCGGTGATTTTGTGGGAATTCTCTCTTTACGCAGTATGGTGTTGCTATTTTAGGTTTTGTTAGAAAATGTTGGCGAGGAACTCGATGCACTATTAGAGCCGCTACTTTTGAAACAGACCTTCAAACAGGGCGGCAGTATCTGTATCAAGCTTGGCGATAGCGTCATTGAATACTCCAAGGATTTCAGGTCAGTTCTGTGAGGGAATTCTTATTGAGTCTTAGAGGTGATATTTGTAATAATGTTTGATGACTGTCGTTGAATTACGACTCTAGAGAGAAAAAACGAAAAACGATCAGGACGTCTAAGATTATCTCGTTCTGTACATAGCGAATAAAGGAAAGTTATTGATGGAACAAGTGATTACTCACTCTCCGCACTATTTCCATTTTAAGGTTTTACATAACAACGAAGCTCAGAAACCCACACTACCTTCCGGAGACGTCAGTCAAGGTAACTGGGGAAAGGTTACGTTTGCCTTGGTATTATAGATTTATTAATCGTTTTTGTTAACGTCAAGGTTTCAAATCGAATAAAACGGAGGTCATAATTTCTGAATCTCATGCGTTTGCTCGGAAACTCAATAGGTACAGGTAGGAAATATGCGTTAAAAAGGAACTTCAGTTTGGGTGCTTTCAGTTTGAAAATTTTGTCAGAATAATGAATGGCGCTTGACTTGTCAGCTATTGTTACCGTTTTCATGCCGTAGATACTTCGAAAAGAGTCTGACAATGTCACTTATTCAGCGTATATGTTACATATGTTTTTCTGTAGGTGACGCTGTTGAATTTCATGATCACACCTGAAGGACTTGAGGATCAGCTGCTTGGGATTGTGGTGGCACGAGAAAGGCCTGAGCTGGAGGAAGAGAAGAATGCACTGATTATACAAAGTGCAGAGAATAAGAGGTGCGTTCACCATACTAACATTGTGATGTTTGTAGTGTACGTAGCTCCTAACTTTGATTCTCTGTCTTAAAACAGGCAACTGAAAGAGATTGAGGACAAGATTTTGGAAGTGCTGTCTTCATCTGAAGGAAACATCTTAGAAGATGAGACTGCTATTAACGTTTTGTCCTCATCTAAGGTGTTAGCAAATGAAATCTCCGAAAAACAGGTCAGTCGACTTTCTGCTTTTCTGTTTGTGTCCACCTGCTCGTCTTTATTTCCGTCCTTTTCGTTCCATGTCTATTTTAAGTCTGTCTTCTGTCTGTCTGTCTGTCTGTCTGTCTGTATGTCTATCGGTCTCTATCTTACTTCACCCATTCATTATTTCACTGTCTATCAACTTACCGTTGTACCCCGATTTCTTAATTATTGTCGATCATGATGCTTTTTCTTGATAAGTAGTTTTATGTTTTGTCAGGCCATAGCAGAAGAAACGGAACAGAAGATTGACAACACACGTATGGGTTACACACCTATCGCTACTCACTCAGCAGTGCTGTTTTTCTCCATCGCTGACCTGGCCAATATTGAACCTATGTACCAGTACTCTCTTACTTGGTTCATCAATCTATTCATCATGTCTATTGACAATTCTGAGAAATCAGAAGTACTGGAACAACGGTAAGAAAAACTACATAAAATGTGCCCATGCCTTTTAGCTTTGTCATACCTCTATACCCTGCTTGTTCCTCGGTTAGCACCTGTAATTTAACGTGACAGCCTTATTTGACGATGCATTTTGTATTTCTGAGTAGACGAGAAGATCCTTGCTGTTCAAAAGGCTTAACTTAAGCCCGCTTTACTGATTATTGGTGAGAAACTGATAATGGCTGTTTTCCATCTACAGGCTGGAGAATCTAACGAATCACTTCACTTATTCTCTTTACTGCAATGTGTGCCGATCACTGTTTGAAAAGGATAAGGTGACAGAATTTTGATTTTCTTGTATTTAACATGGTTTTATCGCACATAAGAAATACGATATTTGCATTAACGATAATAAATGGACTTTCATAACATGTTTCTGATCCCAGTTTGTGAATTGTTCAAGCCCAGCTAATGTTATGGTCACCCTTGTTTTACAGCTCCTGTTCTCGTTCCTGTTGTGTGTCAACTTACTGAAAGGCAAAGGAGAAATATGTGATAATGAATGGCGTTTCCTATTGACTGGCGGAGTAGGCCTGGACAATCCTCATTCCAATCCGTCCACTTGGCTTCCCTCGCGGTCCTGGGACGAGCTGTGTAGGCTGGATGACTTATCAATGTACGTTGCTATACACAGAGCTCTGCAAATTTTTCTTTGACTATCCTTTCCCATGATCGCTGAATTAATTGACTCACCTTAACTTTCTTTTTGTTTATATAGGTTCAAAGGATTCCGACACAAGTTTCCCAAACACTTAGAAGGATGGAAAAAGATTTATGACAGTAATGTGAGTGATTTCTGTTTTTAATTAAGTTTTAGCTCTTTAACCAAGTTTCATATCAGGTATATGGTATATGCTCGTTTTCAGTATTGGACGGTGAGGGTATATTGTTCGTTAGAATTCGGGCTAATCAGGGAAAATTACACAGCGGACTTATCTAGTTTTGTTTCTGTATTGTTGTTTTTATTTTTCTTTGTCTGTTATTTTCATTTTTTTCTTTACTGTTTTGTTTCTTTTCTTTCAGAGGGGTTACTCTATTTTCTTGTCTTTACTCATTGTTGTGTTACTTTGCTTTCAGGAGCCACAAAATGAGCCTTTACCAGGAGATTGGGATGAGAAACTTGGCCAGTTTCAAAAAATGGTTATCCTGCGCTGTCTTCGACCTGACAAGGTCTGTTATAGCAGTCAATATCGACAAAATTTACTCGCGTCCTTTTTTTTTATGATATTATTTAGGTATATTTATAAACGTTGCATTGTTTTCCTTACTTGTTTTCAGATGACGCCCGCAGTTCAAGATTTTGTTACCGCTAAACTTGGTAAGCGTTTCATTGAGCCTCCACCATTTGACCTTGCCAAGGCTTTTGCTGATTCGAACTGCTGTGCGCCGCTCATCTTCGTTTTGTCTCCTGGCTCTGATCCAACTGCCGCCCTGCTCAAGTTTGCTGACGATCAGGTAAACTACAACGAAAGCTTCAGTCTTACACTCTTTATCTGCTTAGTTTTCATTGCTGAACAATAGAGTGAAGCTTACGAGACAATTAGATTGCTTGATTTTCAACTGAACGTGCAATCGCCCCAAGGTAATTGTTTGTGATGAGATACAACCGAATGATCAGTCATCCCTCCCGAGAGGAGATTGTCCTGCAAGTCTTTCTTATGAAGTATTCAGTCCCTCGTCTATGTTAAAGGTGTTGCCGTTGTTGTTATAAATGGCCTTAGCAAGTCATTTTCAAGGCAGCACGAAAGACGAGTTATATGAGACAAGTTGATCGGCAATTGTTGACACGGTCATGTAGTGCTATCTATTTTACAAGTGTTTGCGAGATTCTACATTATCAACAATTTTTTAGACCGCCTGCACTAAGGGCTAATGTATTTTGTCTGTCATGATAGGGCTTTAGTGGATCCAAGTTGAGTTCTTTATCGCTCGGTCAAGGCCAGGGTCCAATTGCCATGCGTATGATAGAGAAGGCCGTCAAAGACGGCACCTGGGTAGTGCTGCAGAACTGTCACTTGGCCACATCATGGATGCCTACACTGGAGAAAGTTTGTGAGGTTAGAACCGAATATCATGTTGTAAGTTTAATACAAGGTAGCTAGCAGGATCATCTTAAATTAAACTTTTAATGAAAGAAAATATGAACTCTTCCCTTCCCACTCATTCCACGTCTGTGCGAGACTTTATGAGCGCTTTGATGTTTAGATCACTCATTCTTACTCACTTGAACAAATTCAGCTTTGTTCTAAATAATCAAGCTTGTATTTTGTATCATTGCTGCACAACAGATTTTGACTGACATGGTTAAACATTTGCTTTGTTTCCTCTTTTGAAGGAACTGAACCCAGACACGACGCACCCTGATTTCCGTTTGTGGCTCACAAGTTACCCGTCACCAAACTTCCCAGTGTCTGTACTTCAGAATGGTGTCAAGATGACCAACGAACCTCCTAAAGGACTGCGTTCAAACGTCATTCGCTCCTACCTGAGTGACCCTATCTCAGACCCAGAGTTTTTTACGACATGCAACAAACCTGTAAGTAACAACTGAAAATAAGTTAGATACTTTCTACAACTTCTTGATCACTGTTCAAGGTGATGGTCTGTCAAATTCTTGACCATTTGTCTTTACTCTTCATCTTCCAGCGCGAGTTCAAAAAAATGCTGTATGGTTTGTGCTTCTTCCACGCCATCGTTCAAGAGAGGCGGACGTTTGGTCCCTTGGGTTGGAACATTCCTTACGAATTCAATGAGACTGACTTGAGGATAAGTGTGCGACAGCTGCACATGTTCTTGAATAAATATGATGTAAGTATTTTTGCCTCTAGTTACTACTGAGCAACTCTGTTAAAATCCTTCAACCTCAAACAGCCTCGCGATGGGTTTTGCATCTTAGAAAATCTAGCCAAGCTTTCGGCAAAGTGGTTTTCAATCCGTTTAAATCTTCGTCAGCAGCAGCCATTCTTGTTCCTTGTCAGGTTGACATAACCTCTGCTGTATTTTACGATCCGAAGGGGCTTACATTTTGTGTTCTCCCTCTAGTTTGAGGTGCTTTGTGCCTCAAAGGGTACTCTTTAATAACGACGTAGACAATAAACAAGGAGGCCTTCTTTGTTGCTTTACACTTTAACAAATAAAGAGCGCAGGTCTGTTTTTAAATATTTGTAGTTGTGCCTTTCATGAGTCATCAACAACTTTTCCTGTATTTTTTAAATTGCAGGAAGTCCAGTTTGCTGCTCTGTCGTATCTGACCGGAGAGTGTAATTATGGCGGCCGAGTGACTGATGATCGTGACAGACGGACCTTGCTGACCATCTTGGACAAGTTTTACACCTCGGACATCATAAACAACGAAGATTACAAGTTTTCTCCCAGTGGCAATTACTTTGCCCCTAAAGAGGGAGAATACGAGACTTACATCGATTATTCACGAAGCCTGCCGTTGATAACCCACCCTGAAGTGTTTGGTATGCACGCTAATGCTGACATTAGTAAAGATCAGCAAGAAACTAATCTTTTGTTCAACAGCATCCTGCTTACTCAGTCCCGAGCTTCTGCCAAGGGGGGAAAGTCAGAAGACGAGGTGGTGTATAGTGTGGCAGCGGACATCTTGGAGAAGCTTCCGCAGAACTTTGACACTGAGGCTGCACTACGCAAGTTTCCCACCACCTACACACAGAGTATGAACACAGTGCTTGTACAGGAGATGGTAAGATTCAACAGGCTCACAGAAGTAGTGCGGTCCTCGCTTATAAACATACAGAAGGCCATCAAGGTACGCGGTATTCAGACTCTTTAAAGTTTAACTTTCCGAATAGCCCTGAGGTGCTAGAGGTAAATTCCCAAGTTGTTAGTAAGTTGACAGAGATAATGGAGGAATACTGCTAATTCTCTGAAAACGGGAACTTTCAGAATCAGCACTGAGTGTTCATCCCATAGTGGATAATTAGGTTGTTAGAAACTGACAGAGAGTGCAGTGAGAGTGACCGACTCCAAGTTTACGTATAAGAGGACTGACTGTTTTAAAGAAAAGTGCGGAAGCAAAACTTTTTTGGGAAGCGCAAGGAACCCAAAACAGAGTGATATAAGATTAATTTTATTCAAGAGTCTAGTGATTAAGCATACATACTCATGAGAGAATCAGCTGTAACTTTTGCACCAATAATTATTAAAATAACGGACAGAGATTGTCAAAACTATTATTCCCAATTCAGATAACTTGTGTGATATCGTTATATTCGTGATCATCTTTTTGCAGCTTTTTTAAGGGTTGGCAATAAATCTCATCTAAAGTACACTTAGCGGCGAAAGTAAGCCAAACTAAAACTCATCATGTTCTTGTTTTTTCAAGGGATTGGTGGTGATGTCGTCTGAATTAGAGGAGGTCGTGAGTGGCATTCTAAAAGGAAAAATCCCAGGCCTATGGATGAAGAAGTCGTACCCATCACTCAAGCCTCTCGGCAGCTATGTTAATGACCTCATAGCCCGACTGAAATTCCTTCAGGAATGGTATGATAATGGCGCACCTCCCGTGTTTTGGGTGTCTGGATTTTTCTTCACCCAGGCTTTCTTGACTGGTTCAAAGCAGAACTATGCAAGAAAATACACCATTCCCATTGATTTGTTGACCTTCGACTTCGAGGTTCTTGAAGACAAGACATACGACACCCCACCTGAGGACGGAGTGTACGTGAATGGCTTGTTCATGGAAGGTTCCCGCTGGGACAGAGAGAAAAAAGTGATAGGCGAGTCTCACCCTAAAGTTTTGTACGATAACATGCCTGTGATGTGGCTGAAGCCCTGCAAGAAGGAGGGTGTTGTAGACAGACCACACTATGTTGCCCCTGTGTACAAGACAAGCGAGAGACGTGGAACACTCTCCACCACAGGACACTCAACCAACTTTGTAATGGATATGCGCCTGCCGTCTGACCAGCCGCAGTCGCATTGGATCATGCGTGGAGTGGCTCTTTTGTGCCAGTTGGATGATTAAGTAATTTAACTGTGTGATAATTCACCTTGCATATAGTCAGTCACCCAATACGTTATATTTAATTTTTTTTTCTTACTCAATACTCTTTATGAGACGTTTGTAATACGATTGTACAGATATTTTCTCTTCATTACTGATAGAACTGGATGGACGTGTGCAAACAGAAGACTTCGAGTGAACTTATCTCGTTAATGTGGTAACTAAGTGCCTAAGATGGCTGTTGTTCAGAGAAAAATTTCACATTAAAATGTTTTCTCTCACAAGTGTGGCTTACTGTTGCCTGGATCAGATACTTTGGTTCCAATCTACATTTTGAATCTTTTGGTGGCGAAATTCTCAAAAGTAGAAAAAAAATTACTTCGAAACCTAAATTTGCAATTTCGAGAACACATCCAACGGCATCGCTTACTTAAATAAACTTTAAACAGACTGGTTACTAAAATGGTGTTTTCCAGGAAAAAAGAAGTACTTGATAAAATGTTTTTCTCTGAAGGCACAGAGGCCTCGAATGTAGTCCGTGGGTACTTACACTGCATGTTCTGAATGAGTAACATTTCCAGTTTTGGAAAGTTCAACACTTGATCGCAAGGTACAAGACAATCAGCGTGATTGTTTTCCTGGTTTAGAGACAGGTTTGTATCTTTCTTTCATTTACATATTGTAATATTTAAGTCAGTTTCACGAATGCTCTGACTTCCGTAACCATTTTATCAAACATCCTTCAGTTCTAATAATATTAAGATCCCACCTTGAATGAAGCATCTTTGAGTAGTTCTTAAAAGTTAACAAAGGCAACTAATAGCGAACGCAGTTGCTCCTGTCTTTTCTGATTTTCTAGTTTTTCAATTATCTAACGGTATAAGGTATCATGAAAGCGACCAGCAGAAGCAACAACCAATTGTTAATGTGTGTCTCAGTTGCTGTTGTGTCTTAAGGTGGAACGCCTATAATCGTTATTCTATCATCTTGTTACTCGGTTTCAATATGCCTAACCTCTCAAGAGGCTATCCAGATACTTTGTTTTTACACAGATGGACTTAATTCCCTGAGGGAAGCCCTCCCGAATTTTAAAATGATAAGAAATTTGCATACCGCATGCTTACCTTGAGATCTTTAAACCAACAATATCTTTTTACTCGAGATTTTAAGGCAGCACGATCAATCTCGTACGATGACGTCCTCAACAAATGACCTATAGGTAGTTCCATGACTCGAGCAGGAACCGTGCTGTGTGGCGACAAAGTATGTTATGACATACTGCAATCCACTTCAAAACAAGTGTTGCTAAAACAACTGTTCTACCGAAACAGTTGGCTGCATCATGGAGCTCATTTTAAGAAAACCTTGTAAATAATAAATATGAGTTTCTAGGGAGCGCCAGATACATTGAAGATGCCAGAGATCGCGTGTAACATCTGTCAGTCATTATTCTGCCACTATGTAAATGACTTTTCGTCGCACGCTGAACAAAATCAATTTATTGTGATATTTTCATACAAGGTTACTAATTCTTTGATTTGAATACGTGTTTTGATTTTCATTTAATAAAGCTAAAGGAAATTCAAAAGATGAGGCAAATCTGATGTGAAAATTTTTCCGAATTTGTTTTTGTTTCTTGGTTCATACGGTTGAATTTCTAGGATAGAAGGACACCTGCCATCATACAACAATGAGCCTTGTGTGATCACTTACCCTATATGTCATAGAAGAATAAAAATATTACCATTCTTTTCTCTTCCCGTAATATCACATTCTAGTAAATGGCGGCAAAATTACCCAGTTGCATTTCGACTGGTCTATCTCAAAGACGATGCTACAGCATGGAAAAGGCCGAGAATGCGTACGAGTTACCTAAAGGAAAAGCTCCTGAGATAAAGAATGACCCCGACTCAAAAGCCTCAGGCTTGACGTACGATGAGGGTCGAATATATTCAACGTCGGCTCCACCGATGCCGTCTGATGAAGAAAATCGTCCCGATGACATGGACTTTGATACAGACGGTGAACAATCCACCGTTGAATTAACAGGAAGTTTAACAGATTTGAGCCAGGCCGACTTTAGAAAGTTACAGGTAGGAAAGCATACGCTCCAGCTGCCGACACTCCATTCGTCCTCAAAGAAATGCCGAGTAAACAACGACGTAAACAAATAACACATAAAGGAACACAAACAAAAAGGCTTTTATATCACCACTCAACGAACGTGATCTGCCCAAGTGAGATATACTTAGAAAATCGTCTTCAGTTCGGAAGAAAGGATATTTCACTGAATAATTTCAATCACGCGTTGAAATTAAGTAAAAATAGGTTATTTCTTATTCAAATAATGCATTATTCTGATATTGCGTAATAACGGAATTTATATAAAGGAAACAAAATCTTTGATATTCTTTCCTTATGTCTGTGAATAAAATCTTTGTATTTGCAGTGCAGGCTGCAATAAAATTGAAACCTAAAGCCTAAGATTGTAATAAGCAACATGCTATCTGTGCACTCTAAGATCAAATGGTGGAACTTTTAAATCTTGGCAGAAAATTGAGAAAATATCAATTTTAAGGGGGGTAAGTTTCTAAAGAAACTGTCATGCTGGGTCGGTGGGAGAGTATAACAGGTAATTTAGTGTTAACAACAGAGTTGAAAACGTAAATTAACCACTGTAAAGAGTAAAAAAGCTGACGTTTCGAATGTTAGCCCTTCGTCTATCGCTCTGACGAAGGGCTAAAGCTCGAAACGTCAGCATTTTTACCCTTTACGGTGGTTAATTTACGTTTTCAACTCGGTTGTTAACACTACATTACATATCAATTTTAAGTCAAGCTAAGCGGCTGTCAGTTCTAAGTGCATGGAAGGAAACGAAAGATCTCATCACAATTCTTTATTTTCTAGTTTATTTTCTCACCTAACACGTTTTCATGAGCAGCGGTAGGTTAGATGAAAAGCTTTTTCCCCTGGTGGCTGAATAGGAAACTTCATAAACAGACTTCATTCCACCGTCCCTTGAGTCCTTGTTAATTTTTCCTCACAGGCACGTTTTGATCTATCGTAACCCGACGAGGGGCAAAAAAAGTTCCAAAAATAGACAGTTGTAACGAAAGTCGTTACAGAAGAAGCTTGGTTTAAGATACTAAACAGTAAGTACACTCACCCTTGCATGGTGTTACAAGCTTCACGGGAGAGCCTTCGATCAGTCTGGCCAGCAAGTTTCCCCGCGGGGAACCTGGGCGTAACAACGGGCTAAGTGAAAATACTTGAATTTCACATGCTGATTTAATTGGCTGAACAAAAAGAGAAAATGATTGACTTAGATGTACACGAGGATCCACTATGGTGTAGCTACTGTTCCATTTGTTTGCCTGCATTATCTTGCTTTAACAACAATCGGATGCTTGGTTTCCATAAAGCATTAACAGATTTGTTGAACGTTTTAACAATACTCATATTGTGATCTTGTCGGCTACTGTTCTTTAACTGCCACTTGTTTTGCGCACACTATACATTTTTCAAATACTTGTCTTCAACTGAGCTACCTAACTTGCCTCATCTTGATTCGATCTAAGCAGAAAAATGTTTCAACACACATGATGAGAAACAGTCTCAGATCAAAGTTAAAAAATTTCTGAGAGACAAAAAAGTTTTCAAAATTACCAAAATGAAATACCGGAATATCGAATCGAACTTGTTTGCCTAATCTATAAACAAATGGCCTACAGTCAAGCTGGATCTTTTATCTATACTAATGTGTTTACACTTCAGCCTATTCTGATGCAAAAAACGTCACTCGTCTTTGTGTTCCAGAAATGCTTCTGTCACCGTACGTTCAGGAAAAGGAAAATATGAATTAGAAAGAAAACAGTGAACAGCTTCAAAGATTTCCGCTTGTTAATGGAAAATGCGAAATTAATGTCTAATCTCAATTTAATCGAACCGAAAAGATCGAAAAGTTTACTCGCAATAATGTTTCTACTAGATCTTGATCAGACTTTGGCTTGGTGTGTGGGGCGCTTAATATAACTTCTAATTGAGTTATATGCGATTACTTTCCAAACAGATTGGCGTTAAAATATACGATGTGTTAACTATAGCGTCATGAGTAAGGCTTCGATAACGCCATGCTCTGATTGGCATGCCGGGGTCACACACTAAGCTTGTAACATGTTATTAAACGACCTTCAGGGATCTGATACTCCATATATGCAGTTATCCTGATCTAATAACCTTAACCAGTTTTCGTGATATTAGCAACAAAGTATCCATTAGGTTTTCTTTTTCTTTGTTTGAAGTGATGTTAACATATCAATGCCAAGAACAGTCCCTATCACAAAGTCGGCAAGTAATTCGTTATAGTAATGATGAGTTCAGTTCAATTCTCGCCACTGATCGCAGAACATTATAACTAGGGCGAATTACATTTAATCCTAAAGCGCTCGTCGTAATTTGCCATTTGATGAGCAAAAGTAAAGATAATAAAAATCAACAAATCAACGCTAATGGATAAAAACGTGACGGTCAACAAAGACGTGTCAACATATCGAGCCACAAGACAGAGGTTTTCCACTCAGCCGACCGACGAACTACAGGCCACGCTCAGCTTAAACAGTTTAACAGTTTTGTTCGCGTGGCAGTGAACATCAGACTTCAATAAACTCAATGAACCTGGATCAAAGACAAGAAGACAGGCCCAGAGTATCGTCATTTCTCATAGATGACATTTTAGCACCACAGACTGTCCCTACAACACCACAATGTCCCGGTGCTAAGCCGATCGCAGCAGTAGAACAGCCCAGCTCTTCACAAAACTCCACGCAACTCACTGATAACCGCTCACATTTGTGTCCGCAACCCTTGGATTCAACTTTGCTGACATGCTACGGTAAAGTATACTGTATTTTATTCCACGATAACTCGGCTCTGAGTTCAGTTTTTACATAGTTCGCTTTACATATAAAGTAATACAATGACACATATAAACTCGCACAAAACTGTCTTCAGTGACTCAGTGCGTTGTTTTCTTTTAATTGTAATATCACTGTTAAGACATGTTCACTGTTAAGGGTGAGTCTCATTTATATTTTAGCGGATACTTGATAAAATTAATCGCTTTATCGGAGGATTGTTGTGAATTTGGAAACTTCATGTTTGTTTTAAGTGCACCAAGTCTAACATGAATCAAATGTTCTCTTTTTATTTGTTTACCATATATTTTCATGATTTTAAACCTGCAATGATGGAAGCACGCTTACGCACATTATTCAACTTGTAAGATGAACTTTACAACTGACAAATGGTGCATCCAACGGCAAATATCGTGTTGCAGAGCTCAAGTGCTTTCAGTAGGGTCCGTCAGATATCGTCTTGCTCGTCTATAGATACTGTAAGAGGTTTGTAAGATACCCCGGGTACGAAAGCCTTAAGATGTCGTCATTTTGTCAGTTTTTAACACCGTATCAGTAGAGATTGCTTCTTACATTATAACCGATAGAGATGACGTGAACAGCTCTCCTAGAGCACGACTTGCTGGAAGGACAAGACTTATCGTCGTTGTAGAGATGTCGCTTCTCAAAACACTTTGGTTTGGAGTCTAACCAATCGTTCCTACTTGTTATATATATGGCGTGTCTATAGATTTGATAAACTATACACACAATTGAAAATTTTCTCCGTAGCGAAAGACTTTGTCTGCCGCTACATTTTCAGCCGAATGTCACTAAACTGGGCGGAAGTGTTTTAACAGTATTGTGAGGTCAGGAAGAGCAAAGATCAGATTAACATCAAATGATACGTCCGAGATTTCTTCGTAGATATCTTCTTCTTTCTGTGAATTTTTTTGTTCGTAAATTACATCATATTTCACTCTTTATTTTTCAAAAAGTAATTCAGGGAAATATTACTTTGTTTATTACAAATTTTAAAAAAAGTTCCTGGTTTGACTTTCTCTTTTCTTTTATTCGCAAATCCCACACAGAGTTCGAGGCAAAAAACAAACCTGAGCCACGTTAAAACACAAGCGTTCATTAAAACTGAGCTGATTATTCATGTTTGTCATAATATGCGTCTATTAATTTGGACGGCATCAAAGAATAGTCAAGCAGTATAAATACCGCCGGAGATCTTACCAACACACAATTCCCATTCTTGGTTTCCTAGGTTGCATTTCGTGATGGTCTCCAAAAATGTCGCAAGTTCTACCGGCAAAACTGAATTAATGCCCAGATAAACTCGCGCCGATCTAGAACTACTTTCGCTCTTTATCGAATTACACCCGCAAATATTCTGAACGTGTTTGCTTTTTCCTGTTCGATTAACGTCCCTGCATGGAATTTTAGCTTTGGAGCGGTCGTGTTTCTTCCTTCGACTGCTTGCACGTATTTAGCGTCACGAACTTATGTCAGTGTTATTAGTTGGGGCCAGAAGAAGAGAGACCTAACTGAGATATAGATCCCATACTAGGGTTCGTTCACGTTAAGGCGTAGTTTACGACAGTTTGTCATGGATGAAGCCAAAAACGTCAGAACTAAAGAAGAAATCTTGCTCAACATTTTTCAAACTGAACGAGTTATGTTCCGGACACAGATTGTTGCTGGAGTGATTAAGGATGATAGCAGGTCCGTCCTTTCATTTTATGCTTCACTAACCATTAAAACAAAACGCAGTTAGGTACGGCCCTTTACTGAACTATACTAATAAAGGCATCATGCTTTCTTTAAAATGAAACATTTAACACACATTTTTGTATGAAACCTGATAAACTATTCACATAAAATTGCGTCGCAGAAAGTCGAGTAATACTGAGTAAATTATCGATAAAAAACTGCATGATAATTATTTTGGAGAAAAATGATGAGGCTTATTAAAATGCCACATCCTAGTCAAGGATTCTAATAAATCAAAGTAACCCCTGAAACATTCACTCAGGAAAGATCAAGTGTATCCCTTTTTTCACGCCTAAAATGATTAAGGACAAACGAGCATCTTCGCCGGAAAAATCCCTTAAAAAAAACTTGCAAAAGGAACGCATTTATTGAAATGCTTATAAAAACTAAGAAATTGTGTTTCGGTTTCTAACGACGAATAAAAGCTCCAGCGCTGAAAAACGATACAACAAAATGATTCAGTTAGACTCAGTAACATGATTCATTGTGGATCATTTAATTCCATCCTTATCACAAAGCTGTATACACAACTGGATGTCCCTTTGACACATTTCAATTTTATCATATCAGCCCTTCTTGCTTGTCGGTTTTTCTTTGAAGTATGTTTTATTTCTGACAACATTTGAACCCGACTTGCTAATTTCGTGTCTTACATTTTGATGATCAATATGGCTGCGATTGCTTTGGAGGTCAACTTATCTTATTATCTACGCGAGCAGTTAAGAGACCATAACTCTAGAGAATTACCAACAAACAAATTGCGCTCGAAAACATATTTGTCTTTCAAATATATGATTGAGTTACACCAATTTATTAAAGATCTTAGCCAAGCCTCGGCAGTATATTTTCTTTAAAAATGTCGCTCCAGTTCAACGTTTTTTTAACTGTTTGTTCCCTTTTCAACCGGGTAGTTTTTGTTCCTCAGTATTGTTCACTGCTTTGTTTTCACAAGCTAAAAGCATTAATGGACACATTCCTGTCTTCCCTCAAAGAAAAACAAATAGTGTATGCGCAAAGAAAGAGACGGTATGGTGTTAAACAGGGCCATCATAGAACTGGCAATAGTATTAGGAGACACCTTAGATGTATACCTCAGCTGTGTAGTAACAGCATCGCATCAAAATGACATAATCTAATTGATTTTTCCCAAAAGAATGTCAACACGGGGTAAGGGTCTTTTAGATAAGTGAAGAAAAAACCGTGAATTGTTGCCCTTAGAAACCTTAGAAGAGTTGTGCTGAAAACTGCGGAAAGAAATTACTTTTATCCATGATAATACAACTTGCGGCGATAATGATCTTGTGTTTTTACTCCTTTACAATTTATGATTGCAAAAAATAGTGAATCATGTTTTTCTGTGCATTACTTACTCACTGTGTTCAATGAAGTCAGTTGCTGATTATGGTAGAATTCATCCATTGGTTCTGGGGATGATTTAACGGTAGACATTAAATTATTACTATGTTGGGAAGAAAAGCATTTGGCACGATCAGGTCTTATGGGCAA
Organism: Pocillopora verrucosa; assembly: GCF_036669915.1. Classification (NCBI taxonomy): domain Eukaryota; kingdom Metazoa; phylum Cnidaria; class Anthozoa; order Scleractinia; family Pocilloporidae; genus Pocillopora; species Pocillopora verrucosa. The sequence continues at coordinate 10,057,520 of NC_089324.1, read as the reverse complement.
CCTTATTCTAGGAGTTACAGCGTAGACAACCAGTGTTTGCTGAATTCGACTGATTTGGTACTTCACAGTTCCATCAGAACATGCCCAAGGCCGAAATAGAGGAATAAAACATGAGGTAGTAGTACGAAAGGCGGTTATGCTAAACTAGAGTTACAATTCAAAATTACTTTGGACTATTATTGTGTAAAACCAAATGTTCCTAGACGGAAGAAATTAGAGGAAAATGAATGTAAACAATGTCTGAAAATCGACAAAAAAAATCTAAGGATTCTAATAACCCTTGGTTCAGGCGCTGTGGTTTTTGGCATCTGTAACAAACTCTGATTTGATACAACTTGTTGGCCGGGACTCAGAGAATCACTCTGAAAATGTCATATAGGAATTGATTTCATCGAATGCGCATGCAATGGTAAAATACATTCGGAGCACTAAATCTTTGTATTATTTTGCTTCCAAAGAGAAAACGCCCAAAGTGGATATAACGGCGTGTTAGCAACACAGGTTGATAAGAATATGGCCAGGTTCATAGCCACTAAGGATAACTAGTCACCATTATTTCATCTCGCAGCATTGTCATGGGAGATACATAATCAAAATTACCATAGCAGTTTCAAAATTATATAAAAAAAAAAATGCTGCTCATTAACACCTAAAAGAGAACATTTCATTGGTCACAAAGTATATAAAAAGAATGTAAATCTTTCACATTCCAGGATCTCCCTGTCATGTGGCTCGGCACCCTTACTATTGGAGACCCCCATACACGTGTTATTCACCAGCTCATGGTTACAAATGCAATCACAGTGCTAATTCTCCTCTCTACTGTGCGTCTTCAGGTAAGCTGCACATTATGAAGTTAGTTAGCAGGATCCTCAGCTAACTCGAGTCGAAGAAATATGTCAGAACGCATGGAAACAGAAGGATTTATAAAGGCTTGATGATTAATTGAAGCGAAATGTGATATTTTGGCCTAACACACCTCGTCATCGATATTTTCATTTAATCCGATTAACAAATATATTATGTGTTGTCGTACTTATCACAAATGACGTCAAAATGTAGTAAAAACAAAACAATGGCACACGAAGCGCAGCCGAGTGTGTCACTGATGTTCTTACCGCAATTTTAACGTCTTCTGTGACCTATTACAGACCTACGGCAACATGGAATCTGCTCTTCATAATAAAAAAGCAAAATATCGTTAATGGTAACGTCATCCAATAGATCACAAGTGAGAACATCAGCCAATCAAAATGCATGTGTAATTTAGCTTATCATAGAAATCCGCATATCTTAGCTGACGTTGTGTGATAACATAGTAAGATAAAATGAGAAGAGATCTATGCTTTTTCTCCACAGATCTCTTCATTAACCGTAACAGACATCCGTCAACTTCTTCAGAATCTTATACACAGTCTATTCATGAACAATCACGGTCGCGAAGGCCTAGAAGACCCTGGACACGAGCAGTGTTTTCTAACTTACAGCGCAAGGGACTTGAAAAGCGTTTTCAGGTTCAAAAATACCTGACAAAAGCAGATAGACATCAGTTAGCGTCTATGTTAGGCTTGTCAGATAATCAGGTCAAAGTGTGGTTTCAAAACAGGAGAATGAAATGGAGGCAAGAAGCCAGAGAATCTGTTACTAGTACGAACAATGACACACATGATCTCGAGGAGGAAGAAACTTAGCAAAGCCTCCGACAACTTTAAAACTTATTTAATAAAGACTTCGTGCGCTGCGTCAAAATTTCTGAATCTCATCAGCTGATGGAGGATTGTGTTTTACACCAAAGCCGTGAATTTCATGTGTTCATGAGTTAACTGCTCTTTTCCAACATTCGGGAATTCTAAACATTAATTATAACCTGGCCATGACTTATTTAAATTGTCTTTTCAATTTGAAAGATGAGTTAGATTTATTAACATTGCCATGGGGACAGTAAAAAAAGGTTTTAGCTGCCTCTGCGTTCGTTGCACTTTTAAAGACTGTCGTTACGACTATATTTAGCACGTCGTTTAAATATTCAAAATGCAGGAGTCTTAGTCCGTAGTTTTACGACAGATAAAAACGCCCTACATGCTATCGAAGGAAATAAAAATTCTTCATACCCAATTCAGCTGTGCCTCGTGCATGATTGCACACGCGAAAGCCACTGCATACGTTTATTTACCAACTAGCTTCCAGAATCCTCTCTGTTTCTCCCTAACTTTTCTTGAGGGGGAAGGGAGGGAACCTTGGGTTCGAGGTTGTCTCTTATCCGTATGAAGATGAGAAATTAATAGAACAGAGGGAGGATCGTGCAGTTGGTTGGACGTGTTAATTTAAAAAAAGCTTACTATCACGGCCAGTCAGTCTTTTATTCATAGCCAATATTTGCATATTACTATTGTTTATCTATAAACATGTCCACTCACACATACGATGGTCCGCCTGTGATAAAACACCGCTCTCAATTGAACACTGCAGATGAAAGCAAAATTAGCTATAAAAGTCAGAATCAGTCAATTTGATGAGGCGTTTAAACCAGAAATTTACGAAGAAATGACACATCGGGTGAAGCTCTTGAACGTACTAGTTCCTGGTTGTAAACATCACAAGCCAGAATAATGCAGTTCTATCCCATTAAAGAGGCCAGATATTGAAACTTTCAGTTGCCATGTTTCTGTTGTGCATATTTTTGAGACTTTTTTTACCGAATGGATGTCACTAGCTGACGAAAAATGATTTTATACGATGCCGGCCTCGAAGAAATGCCAATTAGGCATGCAAAAAAAGGCCATGAGTAATTTTAGGATGAGTAGGGATCAGTTTTGGAGAGTTGTCCACATTTCTTATTATCAATGGAACTAGCTAACACTTTCACCATGACAAAAATCGAACACAAAGCGGCCATGGCTCAATAATGCGTAAAAATTTGCAAGCAAAAGATTCTGAGATATGAAACCTTACTTGGGTGAATGTAAGCCTTTTCCTCTTTTTTTGCACATTTTACATATCGGTAGTTTCATGACTGAACTCATGAAGTTAGTTGCCTCGAAGATACGGTATAACTCGAGAGTGCTCTCGGATCTGACTTTAGATAGTTAGACGGCAGGCATTTGGCCTCAACAAAATCAGAAGTCCTAATTCAAATATTAAGTATTAAGCCTTAGACAGTTGAGAGGTAGTAGGCTCATCACATAACCTCTTTATCTATAGAATGCGTTACAGTAAATCGGTCAGCGTTTAACCACACCTCTGGACATTCTTCGTCACCTTACACCACATAGAAACCAGCGGCGCGAAAAGTCAGAAACTGAACCTTTGTGCACGCAAAATAACGTCTGCGGATTTTTTAATTTCTCTCAATGAAAAGTCCACCAGATTTGAACAAAATGAGAAATTAAAGCTGTTAGAGATGGATGGCGACGGATCTATCACAGATGACGATTCAACAGAAGATGAAGAAGACTCAAAAACAGCTGATACTGAATCAGGAAAAAATGTAAACAACCCCAACGCTCAAACAAGAGGGTTAGTCAGAGGTTTTAAAAAAACTATCTTTTTAAGTAAACTTTCCAACTTAAAAATTAATAAGATCGATAATTAGAACTGAAGTTACATTTGTTAAGTTCGTCAATTCTCATTATTTGTCACATCAGTCACATCGATGTTAAGGTTGATGAGAGGAATGGCAATGGCGCAAACTTCTCAGCCTTGAATGATGAAGGGTTATCGACAGCTACATCAGGTTTGAAATTTCTTCGATTTAATTGTATGAGGTAATTTTTGTCGTTTGTTTTTCAGTCATTATATACATTTCTAAAACTAGCCTCTTGTGGCTCTCTAATATTACATTCCTTGACCTTGACGACTTTGTAAGAAAAGTAACAACAGTCAGAGAAAGTGATAGTTTATGGGAAGTAAGCATTGATGATAGGTAGTCACATACTGAGGGCCCATATTTGACTTATTAGTTTTTTCCAAGGGTTCTAGAGGCTGAAACTGTTTGTTTGATCATTGGAACAATGCATCTACAGAGTATTTTGGTCAAGGTTAAAAGAAAGCTTGTGGAATCATTGACTATTACAGCACACAATAAGGTTCTCACAGAGATCTTAGGGTCCACTGCTTACTATGCACATTTCCACCCTGCCTCCTGCCTCCTGTTTATAGTGGAAAAATGACCCATGTTTGGTAAGATTGGATGTGAGCTGGATGAACAGGGTGGTCAAGTTTCAGTACACTAATAAACTTTCTGAGTACAATGAGCAAAAATAAGGAAACCAAAATTATCCCAAACCTCTATTGTTTAGTTTTTTGTTCCTTGAAATATCTTTTTCTTTGGAAATGTTTTGAGGTGAGTCATGGTACTTAATAGTGAAAAACAATACTCAAGAAAAGATGAGTTTTAAGAATGAGGAATCAAACCTCAGACCTTTGGATTCCACCCTCCAATGCTCTACCACTGAGCCACAGAGACTCTACAGTGAGCGAGGTCTTTTACAAAGTTCATATGACATGCATCCTGCACACTTCTAGGATCAGCAATGTTGATAGCGTAATGTTTGTAGATAGAAATAGTAGAGATGGTAAGTATTGGGCTTGGAAAAGAAATAAGAACGATGTTTTTTGTCTTGTCACACGCATGGGACAAAGAAAAAATTCTTTGTCCCCATGAGGAATCAAACCTCAGACCTTTGGATTCCGTGCTCCAATGCTCGACCACTGAGCAACAGACTCTACAGTCAGCAAGGTCTATTACGAAGTTCTTATGACACATGTCCTGCACAATATTTCACATAGAAAGTCAGTATTTGTACATAATGTAAGCCTTATTTTTGTGTACTAGGGGCAGTTTGTTGGGCTTTATTTTAGAACATATTGCAACTACAAGTAGGCCATTGATTTTGAAGTCTTTATTAACCTATCAATTAGTCATTGAATCAAAGACCATTTCTTCTGAGTCATTAACCTGCCAAAGGGAGCTCATTACCTTTAAACACCTCCATATCAAAACATGAAACAGTTGTATTCTGCTGGAAAGACTTGATGTTTCTGCTTCAAGTCCCTCATCCTACTCCTTCAAGGTTCAAATTCCTGTCCCCTGGGCATGGCTGACAGTCATATGCCCATGTGTAACCCAGGGGGAGGGGGAATGTTTAAGCTTTGAATTGATTGGCACAATATTGGTGAGAAAGTTAAAAACATCTTGTAAGAATACCAAACCATGCAATTGATTGCATTTCCCACTGTTTTGTTGTCCTCTGGGAACTGATCTATTATCTATTGCAAAGGAAAATCACGGAAAAGTCATTGTTAGGTATGATCATATGGCTAGCTACAACTCTACAAGTGCACATGGGCAATGAAATATTTTTTAATCATTTCGTAGAAGCTTATATTATTATTAACTCTGTGAATTTTTTAATTAAAATGTTTTTTTTAACTTTCAAAGTGAATTCTAAACTCTGTCCTAAATAGTGTTTTGTCATTATATTGTGAAAGAAAATTTTTATAAATGTGTAAAATTAACTGCCCCTTTTCTAGATTTTAAGTCCTTTACTACAGAGGACACTACATTCTTTAATCACCTGAAAGGAAATGAAGCTGAAGAAACCATGAGGTTGGTATTGGGTAATTTCTAAGAAAATAATATTGTAATACATGTACCTCTAAGCTCAACCTTTTTTCAAAGTCACTACATAAGTATTTGGCAACCTAAAGTCATATAGTTGTTGCCAGAAGTAAAAGTGACACACATTTTATGTGAGACCTGACCTTAACATGCTGAAACCAATAAAAGAGGCATATCTTTACATGAAAAAACCAATGAAACATTAATGAGGGAGTGAATAGGAGTAAGCAAATGTGCAGATTGGCTGTGATTTGAAGCTGTTTGCAACTGACACGGGGATTTGTAAAAAAGGTACATGTTCCTTGAGCTTTGTGTGTTAGCTAAACAATTTTTGAAAAATTGTCCACACCCTTTTTAAAGGACCTTCTACCAACTGTAAGGAGACTTTTTTTATCTCTTTTATTTTACATTTTTAAACAATTTTTTAAACATTTTTTTTTTAGAGAAAATTTCAAACTCTATCAGTGAGCAGCACTTTGCAATCAGTTACAAAAACTGTCTCCAGAGTGCACTTCATTGGTTTAGTTTTAAATCTTCAATAAAACATTTCTGATCATTGCTGAGCTTTATCACAAGCAAAATACAAGATGCTGGTCCAAAACATTGATGAAAATTGCAAACTGCTGCAATAGCAGGATCTGCAAATTCTGTCAGAATCCTGGCAAAAATACTGTCAGAATCCCCTGATCCGTTTGCTTACTCACCCCCTCTTAAAGATAAAATTAACAGATAAAGCCTTAATCTGAAAAAAAAATTAAATACTGTAAGGACCCCTGAACAATGAAGTGCCTGTATGAAACAGTGTTTCATTACATCAACTTTTAAATGAATGCAGAGGGCACCTACAGATTAATTAAAAAATTGTTCTGTGGTTTACAATTCTTACTTAGATTTAAGTATGGCAACTATGAAGCAGTTACCAAAAGTCCTCAACAGGAAAAGGCAGATTTGAGATCAAAAGGAGGTATTAGCAGTCTTCAGTAGTTAGGCAACTTATGTTTACATCAGTGCTCTTTTTAGAGGGTGTCATATTTCTACTTCACCCTTGAATCAAAAGAGAGTTGTAGAGCACATTTTCTATTAGAGTTTAGTAGAATTGAAATTGTCAATCTCATGTTTGACCTGCAAGCACAAATTTTAGTCTTGATTGATGTAACTTGTACATCTACAGACCAGAACTGGGAGAGGTGATAAAAGTGAGTTAGAAATGTTGGGAATATTTACAAGTCATTGATAGCATATTTGAAATAAGCTTGATTGTAGATGTACAGTACTTGACTGTAGATGATCATTATTGACCAATTAAAGAGAAAGGTGTTTAAATATCCATTTCCTTTTAATGTTTTAAACCATTTTTGCCAAATAGATCATATGCAATCAAAGGCAAGGAGCAGAGGGAAAGGTATTGATTTTACAATATGTGTATTGTATTGTTACAATTATATTTTCCAGCTTGGAAGAATATCCATGTCCTCTTCAAGGAATTGCCAGAGACAATCTTAAACAATTGTTTCTGAGAATTCTAATAAATCTTTTGATCTCTTGAACACTTCAAGGTAGCAATTTTTAAAATATTACTCTCCTCACTTTATTTTCAATACATGGTCAGAACTTTCTTAACCAACTTGTTCCATCATGTGTTCAATTATTCCTAAAGAAATCAATTCATTTTACACTAGAGTCAGTTTATTTCAAGATTTGAAATAAAGAAAGAAAAAAAACAAGACTAATTATAAGGATAATGAGACAGGTTTCAAATGGTTGATAGACAAATGTTGATATCTGTACTGCATGAGAACATTTGTAAGAATAACCAAATTTTACAGAGGATCATGTCCTTTGGGACACCTCCATTCATGGGACACTAACAAGGGTCCAAAAAAGTGTTCATATAAACTTTTTGTTTCTTACTTATGACAAATTACAGACACCTCTATTCAGAGGAAAGGGACACTTTTTGTGGGTTTCAAAGTCTGGTGTTGACCTCCATTCAGGAGACAACTGAGCCAGTCACTCATGTCTACAAGGCGTCTAAAATTGCTATTGTTCCTTGGTATCTTTGTAGAGATGGAAATAATCTCTCTATTAAAATAGAAGATTTGAAACAGTAAAATATGATTTAATTAGTTGTTCCAGTTACCAAGATGTACTCAGCAAACTCTATTATGTGACTGTGTATAGCACCAACAAAAAATCAATGTATACACAAGATTGCAGACATTTCTGTTAATCATATTTATTTCATACATCATATGGCTGCTTGAATTGACATCTACAGGAGTTTCCAAGCCAAAATAATAACGGGTTGGGGTTTTTTAGTTAATCATGAGCAAAAGACCAAGTTAGTCTCCATATTCAGAGGCCACTTTCTCTGGTCCTTGAGGTGTCCCCTCAGTGAGGGTTTTACTGTATTTAGTACCTTGTGGGAACCAAGTCAATCACTCACCTTTGAGTTAAAGCTTTAAGAGCATTGAAGCCCTTGGGTTTTACTCAATATTCAATATATTTTTAACAGGGAAATTAAATGTTTCTGTCCAGTATAACAACAAATCACTTGGTAGGAGGACTTCAGTGAACAAGAAAAACAGTTCCTCTGTCATTCAGAATGTAGAGGAGGAGTGCAAAATAATAAAACACAGCAGAAATTCTGCTAAATCACCAAGCTCAACAGCAAATCCAGGAAATACAAGTTTTGAGAAGGCTAAATTGAAAATCAGTGAGAGAAATGAGTCATATGTGGATAATGAAATGCTAGCAGATGGTAAGCTATTCAGAATAAACAACTGGATTGGCTCATTGTTTATCTTTATGTTTAGTGTTTGTTGTGTTTATCCTTATCTTTGGTGATAAACTCATCCTTCATGGACAATGCATCTAACATAAAATCTACATTAGTCATGTAGGAAGAGAATGAAATGCCTTCATTGATACACCTACCACACCCCTCCCATTCCTCTGAATTTAACAATAATGAGGAGAAAGCTTCAATCTCAGTCTTAAGTCACCTTCTCAGCTATCCGTGTAGTTCTATTCAATGAAATTATCAGTACCTTCATGTTTGAGTGCTATATTTTGGTGGTGCACAGGCAGCCCAAGCTCCAGCTGTGAGATGATAGTCATGCAGAATAAGAGTCATGGCCAAAATATGAGTTTGTATGGGAATATTTACAACTGCTCTTTGGAATAAAACTTGAAAATACAGTCAATCTTTCAATGAAAATACCTCACCTTACTTTCATAGTGCACAGCTTGTTTTCTAACCACTTACTTTGAAAGAAAGACTTTCTCTTAGGAGTAGTAAACCTAGAAATGGATAACTTGCTAAAATTGCTTATTTTCAACATAGTAAGTGGTCAGACAACAAGAAATGCTCTGTGGAGATAAGGTTAGGTATTTTTATTCCCTATGAGTAGTTGTGAATAATCCCTTACAGACTCTTATATTTTGTTTGTAGCAAGGCCCATGGGAAGTATGAAGTAAATGCTGTGTTTTGATTGGTAGGCAAGATGGGCCCATCTTCCCCACTTGGTATTGCCTGCTCTGATCCATTGCAAAAAAAAAAAAAAAGGGCATGGAGGGGACTTGAAAGTTCATAACTGTCAGACTATGTCAGCAATGAAGTCACAAAAAGTGGCAGAAGTCAGTCAATACAAAGAAAACATGAACAAGGTTCCTGGGTTTATTGTGCTACAAACACAGTTGTCTTTCTTTCCTGGCCCTCAAATCATTTAAACAAGTCATTCTTGATTTTTACTAAAGCAAAATCTTTTTGCAATATGAAAAATCCTTTATTGTCCAAGCTTGTTGGTTTAAGATGGCTGGATATTAGCCTTGTTCTCTTTTGGCCTTTTTATGGACGTTGACTTCATCTTGGTACATCGAAATGTAAGGAAAAGAACTTGGTCAATATCAAGTCATCTTGACCTCCCACTTGGTCAATAATGCATGCATGTATGCAATGCTTACTGATGTTCAGGAATATTCGACAATTATTGTACTTGTATTTTCATGTTATTATAACAGGTTTTGATGACCAAGACATGATAAGACCATCTTTCACAGAGCCAGCCTTGGGTCCTTCAGTACCTTTTATTTTGTCCAAACCTGGAGTTGTTCCAGTGATTCAGGTTAGCATAATCATGAGAAAATATCATATACAATCAAGTCAGATCCCAAAATCCATTTGTTAAATACTGAAAGTACTGCACCGTCCATGGGCAATTCCTTTCCAAAATAATCACCCTCTCAATTCCTTCAGACTGTACCTCTCTTCCCTAGATGTACCTCATTCTAAGGGTGAGCACTACTTTACTATTACTTGGAACCCACAAAAGTGTGCTTTTGACCTTTTAAGGAGTTTTTGTTTTCTTACTTTACTCCCCTTAGTTTTGTGGAGTTTTATTTAGGTATTTAAATATTTTATTATTGTTTTTTGGAGTTAAGTGGACATTTGTTTATAATACTTGTCTGTCTGTTGCCAGGATGGTGTTCATTTCAATATTCTTCCACTAGGCAGGGAATACTTAAGATTTCTTTTTAATGACATTAAACCATCCGTTGGTTGTGGTAAGAGAAACAAGTGAAGGACAAATATGGAAGTAATTAGTAATTTGGCTGAGCATGTGGGACCAGGTTGATTTAAATTCAGACTACAAACCTCACATACATACCCTTGAATTATACACACTCCATCTTAAGTCTTAATATGCTGGTCATAACTTAAAATTCGGTGAAATTACAAAACTGCTACAAATTACCTTTTTATTTATGCTAACAGAAGCTTGGTTTTTTCTACCAAAAAAGTTTGCTCCACTTCCCTCTCTTTCTAAATCAACAGTATTCATGATTTTTAAGAGCTAAGGGGAATTTCTTTTTTACCACAAAATTTTCCTCTCAGATTTAACCAGTTCTGGTGCTGCATCAACCAAATTAAGTAATAAACAGTGCTTCTTCAGATTTGAACTTTTTGTTATTGACTCAATTAATTTAGAGATCTTGTTATGCCTCATGCCTTATTTTCAGATTTAATGTGTTTCTTATTCTTAATACTCCTTGCAAAGTAATTATTTAAACGACGAGGCATTAAAGCTGGCTGTTTTGGGCAATTTTGAGCAATGAATCTTCCCTTTTTGTGGTAATGCCACATTCATTAATTCCATCAAAGCCTGAAAATCTCCAGATACACAGGTTAGAATTTCATGACCCCATTATTTCCCTCATCTGAATAGACAATTGCACATCTTTTACCAGATATTACTAACGAAGATTTTTTCCAGCAGATTCCAGCAACAATCAATTCCTATTTGCGGCAATATCAGAGAGATGGAGTCAGCTTCTTGTTCCAACACTACTCTGAAAATACTGGCGCCATTCTTGGAGATGACATGGGTTTGGGTAAAACGGTTCAGGTAAGAAGTTTATCTTAATTACCTCAATTACCTTATCACATAATGAAACCAGGTAGGTTTTTTATTGCTGAACTAATCCTAATTCTCTGAGGTAACTTCTTGAGAAAATTTCTTATTTGAATTTTGGAAAATGAAATCATCAGCGTTACTGAATTAGTGTTTAGCTACACTGTAATTGCCTTGGAGGAAATAAATGTACCGTGTATATTCTCCTGATTGTATAATTTATGAAATCAAAAGCATAAAGTTGTAGTAAAACTTTGCTCACGAAACAAAGGTGATTGCTGATAGGTTTTGCAAGGAGAAGTACCAACTTGGTCGGTAAAAGCATTGCTTTCCATTTCCCCAAGAATTATATAAAGTAACATTGCAATTCGCTCTTTTATTCGATTTGGCCGCACGCTTCCACCCACAGAAGTGGTAAACGTTTAGTTTGTCTTCACAAAGAAACGTAGTGGATTTAGAAGGGAGAATTGCAAACTGATTGTGAGCTTATTTTTTTTGCAGATAGACGTAAGTTAAAGTCAAATTTTGTGCTAGGAAATTCTCACCCTTTTTTGAGATTGTTGGAGTTCAATATTATCCGTCCAAAATCTTAGGAATCTTAATCTTAGCAATATTACTTACTCAGTAATATTGAAGACTCAAGTCTTTTTCAGTTTCCCTCTTAAAATTTCGCAAATTTTTTCCTAAAATATTTATAAAAGCAAGAGAACAAGGTACCCGTTTATTTTCCAGGCATGTTTTATAAAAGAAAAAAAACAAGCCTTGTTTAGTGTCCCGATCGTATGACTAATAATAGATCATTTCACTTATGATTTCCAGGTTATTTCCTTCATTTCTGCCATTTTGGGTAAAACTGGAACCAAAGTTGATATATTCCGCAAATTCATGGATAGAATGGCGCATGAAAAACAGGTTAGTTTCATATAATAGAGGGGATATGCAAAAACTGATTCGCATCATCTGAGACTGAAGGGTGAAAATCTAAACAAATTCCCTTTGATTTTCTTTACAATGCTCTCCCTCATTGGTTAAAAAACGCGCCTACTTTATATTTTACCGATAGCATTTGTTAATGTTCCTCCGCTTACTGCCGATTGCGTTAAATTAATTTGTGTTCTCATCGGTTAGATTCCTCAGTCTTTTCGCGCTTAACGCTGTATTCTTGTCTTCCCATGAGTTCTGATTGCTCGAGTTTGGTGCCTTTGCTCTCAATTGCCTTCTGCGTTCCAAAGGATCCTTTTTGTCAACAAGACACAACCGATGTGTTGTTTAATCTCTTTAAAATGTCCTTCTTGAAGTAAGAGTAAGCCAAGGGGTTGACAGCAGACCTTTAACACCAAGATAGGGATTATAAATTCGTGATCATTGCATGAATTTTGACCAGAAGCGAAACTAAATAATATGATGCAACGTAAATAAATTCCTTTGCAAAGAAGAAATATCCCTGCTATTATTCCCATCATTAAAGCAGCAGCTTTTTCCTGAGGTTTGAAAAAAAAACCTGATGGCTGAAGCGTAACTGTTTTGCTACTTTCAACTGCGATCGGTATCATCCAAGAAAAGGAAATCATTTGAATGAAGTGGCGATTCTTCATAAAACTCAAGTATTTGAAAGGCTTCACAACAGCCATGAAGCGATCAAACAGCACAAATTTATTACGGATGCGTTCGCAAAAAGGTTTCTCGCAAAATACATCACAGAATGTTCTGGGGTGCACCCATCTAACTTTTAGCTGGTGAATAGTGACTGCCATTCCGACAGAAATCAGCGACCGCAAGTGAAACAGTATTGAAGAAAAGCCACAAACAACCATTACAACGTTTCTAATCACTGAAGTATCAATCTGGATTTTAAACTTGAAGATATACTTCTTTTACCAACATTATAAACTTTAAAGGTTATGACTTGCAGACCGAGTGCAACGAGGTCCGTACGTCATGACCGAGAGCCAAATATTTCCCGTCCGGCCCTCCCACTCGGTCAGAAAGCATTTTATCATATGATCAGTAAATGTTGAAAATTTCAAAATTTTATTCCAACCCTTATAGGACGTACTTATATAAAAGAGAAGGGCACGCACTGGACAACTACTGAAAAGATTTTACGGAAAAAGCTCTTTTTTTCCGAGTAAGAACGAGAACTTATAATTTATTGAATGGCAATACACATTTTCCCATTTATTATATTTTTAGCTGTAATCCGCAATTTATAGATTCTCAAAAACTATAAAAGAGCCGTGTTGGAGCAGGGCTGGACAGCCTTTTTTCTGAACCGGCTCACGTTAACTTGTTCGGCCCCACACTCGTCAGCTTTAAGTATGTTTTTTCTACGGGATTGCGCCCGCGGGGTCTTACGGGTCATTTGATGATTGGTTTTAATTGTTACATAAACCTCGCACGATGCTGTGGATATTCCTGATCCAAGCTATGTGTTTGAAGTTTCTTCTCTGTATTAACCTAATCAATGACCTAGTTCACCAGTGAGTTCTCTGTAGCTCAGTGGGTGTCGAAGGTCTGAGTTCGACGTGTCGAAAGAGAGATCGTAAGGTTAAGTCTGCTGGTTACTTTCTTTATCCCACAACAGAGTTCATAATAAAACGTATTTCTCGATGGATCTATTCGCCTCTTTGCAAAAAGAAAAAAAAAAGCCATGATATATTTGGATGTATCCAGCTTAGTGACGTCTCTTGTAACTCTTTATTTTATCTTTTTTTGTTTCAAATAGGAAAAAGTCAACCCAGAGACAGGTACCTTTCTGGTTGTAAGTCCAGGCTCCGTCATGTTCAACTGGAGGGATGAGCTAGAAACATGGGGTCATTTTAAGACGGGTCTCTTTCATGGTACCACTAGGGAGTCCACTTTAGATAGGGCCTCTAGAGGGCGACTAGATGTAGTTCTGACTACATATGAGACCATGAGAAATTACTTGGTGAGTTCATGAAGCCCCTTCTCCTGATAATGAAGCCGAAACATTTTAACTCCTGCGTTTGCAATCCGTGTGAATCTTCCCCATCCTTTCAGAAACTAGTTTCAATTTCGCGTATTCTTACTGCTGTTGGGCTCGTTTAATCGAGTGAGATGTTTTATATGTTATTCTGTTGTCTAGCAGTTTTCAATAGCTCTTTCATGAAACGCACGAAATAACGTTAGGTTATGTATTTAGGAACTTGCCAAGTTCTAAAGTGAAGTGGTCCCAATTTGTTTATTGAGGCGGAATTGAAGTAAGAATTCGGTTCGCAACAGTTGGAATGTGAAAACCTAGTTCCGTATCGGAATGGATGGAGAAGCAATCTGAATTTCCAAACCGACAAAAGCGTGGAAAGTATAGTTAAGTTCTTTTTCCTTTCTCTTTAGACTGATGTGAACCGACTCAAATGGTTAGCTGTAATCATGGACGAAGTCCATCGCCTCAAAGATCCCAAGGCTCAAATAACTGTGGCTGCTAAAGCTCTCAATGTGAAAAGAAGGTAACCCCACCTAGGAATTACCGTTACCTGAAATCACACAAATATCGATAATTCTGTCACACTTTGTCAAGGGACCTTCATTGTAGGGTGGTATTGTCTTAGTACTTTCTCAAAGTGGGTCACCTTTATTGATGAGATCTTGGGATGCAATGCCAATTTGTTGAGTATTAAATTATGCTCCAACAATTTGATTATTTGCCGACGTTATAGTTGAGAAAAATAGTGTGAAAGGATGTCGTACTGTGTCTTGCTGAACAATTCGTTGTAGTTCAACATTGTTTTGTATAATTGATTTCCTGTACATCAGATATGGCCTCACAGGGACCCCACTTCAGAATAAACTGGAGGAGTTCTGGTGTGTGTTGGACTGGGCAAACCCAGGAAGTCTGGGATCAGCCAAAAACTTCAATCAGGAGTTTGGCAAACCCATGCTGAAAGGACAGACTTTTGACGCAACTAAAAGAGAACTGGCTGTGGGAAGAAAGAGTGAGTTCTTCAAGTTTACACCTCATATTCTTGGCGGTGGCAACTTAGCCCGGAAGTTTTGTGGAAATCCACTTATTTGGCGAATTTGCGATATTCAGTATTTTGCGGGGAAAAAAATCCGTTTTGCGATAACCGAAAGTTCTGTAGGACACTAAGTTTTGTGATAATGTAGTCTAATCGTATGGATAAGTGTAGTCCTGAGAAGGACTGTTGCCGGTAGTGGTGACAGACGTTTCGACAACCTGAACGAAAGTTATCATCAGTGTCACGTGAATGGTTGTGGTTAGTCAAATGTTCTAAATCCAGTTCGTTTCAACTGATTTGTCGGTTTTGCCGTGATGATGTTGGGTGTAAGACAAAAGTGGCGTAAGTTGGTCGAGATTGTTGTGTTTCGATCGGTCGGTTAGGTGGTCCAACAGTCTTTCTGAGGGTTACACTTACTCGGACGATCAGATTGCACTATCACATGTAACCCCCATGAAGTTCAAACCATTTACTGTTCAATAACTTTTGTAGTTTTGGGGGTAGCAGTAGAACATTGATGAGGAACTAAAAGCTGTGCAGTCATCTCGTGTTCCTGGTTAAATTAGCGTGCACTTTAGAGTCTATAGATGTAAGACACATTTCACTGAATTTTTCAAAGTCTCAAGGGGTAATATGTGCTTCTTGAAACGATGACGCAACAGCTGAAGCAAAGAGAAGCCTACCTTTATCCCTTGCCTACTCCCTGGAGTGTTTTCATGTCTTCTAATACTTATGCGGCTTATTGGTTTTATTTATTATTTTCTTCGGTAACCCATATTTACGGCTCAAGGACAATCATCAAGTCTTACTTGCTTGCTTGCATCGACAGACTTTGTGCTGATGGGCTTTTGATAAAAGAAGACTCCATAAAACCTAAATCAAGTTCGTTCTTCGCAACTTGAGTGACTAAGTCGGTATAAGTGTTCAGTTAGTTTTCCGTGATCTTCTCGTGTCGCCCGATCTAACGAGATCAAAATTGACAATCTTATTTCCAACACTCCGACACGTTCTTTATCGAAGGGTTTTTGAAGACGGGATTAACCATTAAGTAGCAAACAAATATTTTACAAGGAGGCCTCCTGTCGCTCAAAATGATTTTCGGAAAATAAAAAATAAAAAAAAATGACACGCAAAGACTAAGATTAAAATCAATGGAAAAAATCTTAATTAAGGAACAAGGTAAGAAGAGGTTGGTGAGAGACTTTTTTTTACCTCTTGTTTAAAATTATTTTTGGCATCAATTTTCTTTGTTACAACCAAAAAGTCTCCCGAGGAGTTTCACCGCTGCCCTTTTCAATCTTATCTTGTACTTGTTATATTTTACCAAGGATCAAAAGATCTTCAAGATAGAATTGGAAGATGGTTTCTTCGAAGAACGAAAGCGCTCATTGCAGATCAGTTACCTAAAAAGGGTAAGGTGCGGGAAAGAGTTTACCTAGGTCACGTTGCTGGTTGGGAAGTTGCTACGTTTACAAGAGTAAACAATTTTGCATTTTTGTCTGGAGGTAAGAGGCGCTGGCCCATTGGCTAGCGTGCTGGACTCCGTTTTGAGAGATCTGGCTCCTAGTATAAATGGGTAATGGGGACGCTCATAGAAACCTGCTGAAATGCAGGAGTGACGTGCGATAACTAAGTAGTTTCGGCATTTTGTATCACTTAGCTCGTGTTCACACCCTAAATTCAGTATTTTTGTGATGGTGGACAGTTCGCGCTAAACAGTGCTTGGATAAACCTTTGCTTTTGCTTACAAGTTGTCTAAAATGTTCCAAACGATTTTGATACTTCTGCTTTGGGCTATACTAAACTTTTCAACCGTTTTTTTTTCTTTTTTTTTTCTTTTTTTTTTTAAGACGAGGCAGTGGTGTTCTGCCCGCTAACGCCTTTCCAGGAAAATGTTTACCAAACCCTTTTACAGAACCCGGATGTTGAACTGATCCGCAAGAAAAACTTTCCTTGTGATTGCGGCAGTGGACAGGATAGAGGCAAATGTTGTTACACGGTAAATTAAGTTGCTTAGTTTTGACAAAACTCTCAACTGAGTCGAAGCTAATGGATGATTACATTGATTTCGCTTTGCTGTGCTGTTACTCTCTTTACTTTTGCCTTTTTGTCTCACGTAACTCGCACCATCTTCGCAATCAATCGGACGGAAAACTTAAACTTTCACTAAATATCTTGTAAACTCGCGTGTTCCCATGTTCAAGGCCGATGGGATGTGTTTTAAGTTCCATTAAGCTTTCTTTAATACTTGTTTACCACCAGCCTTTTTGATTTTTTAGGGTCCGGATTTCAAAATAGCACCGAAACTTAAACTTGTTATAAAGGCCTTTCGATCGATGAGTTTTTGCAGTTATTAGCACCAACAGTAAGAAAAAAAGTTGGAATCAAAAAAAACTTTAAAAAATTAATTTCGTCATTGTTGCCTTTTTTTTTTTTTTTTTTTTTTGGCGAAAAGCTCAGCTCAGAGTTTGAGGACATCAAGACCGCAACCATGCGGTTCTTTCAACTGCTGTTAAAAGTTGCAAATCACGCCGCTTTGTTGGCCCCAACCGTCAGACAATCACTCGACCAGCAAGAAAAGGTACATTACTGTAGATGATGAGCAGATAACTGAGTGGAAGGCAGATGAACATAGGGGGCATGTTGCTAACTAGAGGTGGCAGCTAGATAAGACTGCAGGTGGCAGCTAGATAAGACTGCAGGTGACAGCTAGATAAGACTGGAGGTGGCAGCTAGATAAGACTGGAGGTGGCAGCTAGATAAGACTGCAGGTGACAGCTAGATAAGACTGGAGGTGGCAACTAGATAAGACTGCAGGTGACAGCTAGATAAGACTGGAGGTGACAGCTAGATAAGACTGCAGGTGGCAGCTAGATAAGACTGCAGGTGGCAGCTAGATAAGACTGCAGGTGACAAGTGGGTAACTGAACTGATGGCAGGGTCTCATAGCAGTTTTCAACCCTCACCTTGGACAATTTTTCAAAAACCTTATGTTAACATGGAAACCATCTATCTTCTTGTGATATTTTTAGAGACGATTCACTACCCTTTTTGGCTAGTACCGCTAATGGCCTAACTTAGAAGTACCATCAACGGGCCTTATTTATTCTAAATAAGGCCTGAAAAAGTTAAGGCGTGTACGGGATTTGAACCCATGACCTCTGCGATACCAGTGTACTACTCTACTAACTGAGCTAACAAGCCAACTGGGAGCTGGTCATTATGTTAGTCCGTAATAAACCCTTGAAGTGTCGAATCATTGACTGTAAATATCTGAAAATCATATATGTGAACTGCGGTAACTGTGGTAACTACTATAATTGGCTTTGCAGTTGATTTTTTTTTTTTTCAGAAGTTTTACGGAGGGAAGGGCTGTTTAAGGTGTTTAAAGTGATCAAATCGTCGAGGTGGTGGGATTTTAGAGTGGTCCTCTCATTCTCACAATTAACTCATACGATTTGAGAGTAAAGGTTAAGTAATCGTTTTGCTTGATTTGCCTTCCGCAGGCCAAAGACCTTTGTTTGCGTGTATTCGCAAGATATCCAGAATTTTCCGGATGCGCAGAAATATCGTCGTTTGAACTTTTATCAGACCCAAAGTACTGTGGAAAAATGAAGGTACTTGAAAAATTGATGAAGGTTTTTCAAGAAGAACGCAGTAAACTACTTCTCTTCTCAAGATCCACGCAGGTAGGTATCGTAAGAACGCTGTTCATGCCACTTTAGTGGAATAATTCGTTCGGAATATCGGAAAGCTAGTCAAGGTTAATGGATGGATATCATATAGTACAGCAAATTAATTTAGCTTCAACCCTCCTCTTATCAAATTCATCTTTTGGTTATTTACATTCATCCGCTGAAATATGGGTAAAGAAAATAAAAAACGGGCTTTTCTCATCTATGACGGACCATACAAAGGCCCATGTGCCTGTAGTTTCCTGAGCTTTTCCCCGTTTCTACAATTCAAAGTGACTGGTAAACCTAGAAGATGCCAGTCCAGCATGCATCTGCCTCCCTTTGTACCGGTTTGCCAGTTTCCTGTTTTGCGTTTTCTCCTTGACTGAGAGAGGAATTGTAATAGTAAAATATTTTGTCCAAGAACGCTGATCAGGAAAAAAATGTATAAGTTCGTTCCAGGTTCCGAAAGAACATAAAAGCTGTATATCCAAAGGATGTATTTCTATAACATTGTTTCAGCTGCTTAACATCTTAGAGGAGTTTGTAATCAGTAAAGGACTGGTGTACAGTCGTTTGGACGGAGGAACCAAGCCTGCAGACAGAACCCGTTTGGTACACGAGTTTAACGTCGACCCAAATATCTTTTTGTGTCTTATCTCGACTAAAGCGGGAGGACTGGGACTCAACTTCACCGGAGCTAATATTGTTATAATATTTGACCCCAACTGGAATCCGTCCAGTGACTTGCAGGCACAGGACAGGTATTTAGATTTATTTAGATTTAGAGTATGATTAGCGTACAACTAGGAGTGGCCAAAAGCTTAATATACCTCTTTTTAAAACAGCCTCAGGACAAAGAAAATTTTATTACAGAACTATTGGACTTTGAAACAATTTAGATCCCTTTTTAAAATCAAGCCGTTCGGTTCAAGTTTTTAAACGTATCTTAAAGAATAAGCTTTTAGACAATTTTGTAAATACTCCCTAAACTTCATTTATTTTTAGTATTTTTCTCGACTACAAAGTTTAGATAATGTTGTAAATGTTTCTTAAATTTAATTAATTTTAATTGTGTAGTTATTAGTAACTTTTTGTAATTTAAATAATTGTTCCTGAAAAGCCCCATTGGGGAGGTAACAATAAAGTATGTATGTATTCGATGGCATGTTTGCTCTGGAGCAGTTTAGACTGGGCTGAAAGCAAAGTAATCACGGCAGACAATCCTAGCACATGAAATGGGTGACAAGCAGTCAGTGATAACTCCCAGCTAAAATCAGCTGATAGCCTGAGGCGAACTAAAGAACAACTTTACTTTTGGATTTGATTTCGGCCTTGGGCAGTTTCTGATCCAAGAGTTACTATCGGACAGGTTTTTTGTGCTACTTGTGGCGTCTATGATTCCCAAGTGGTAGAATTTGTCCTTTTTTTTTCGCAGGGCATATCGCATTGGACAGCGAAGAGATGTGAAGGTCTATCGCTTAATATCTTTGGGGACAATCGAAGAAATGATGTATCTTCGACAAGTTTACAAGCAGGTTACTTTCCCTTATATGGCGTTTGTTGGTGGGTCCTCCCAATTTTTTTCCTGCAGACAGGCAAAAAGCATACTTGGTGATGCCCCCCTCAAGTATAAAAAAATAAACCTAGTGATAACCCTGGTTGGAGAAAGGGTTGTGAAGGTACAATATCTTGCTCAAGACCGCAACACAATAGCTCGGCCCCAGCGCTAATCACAAAGGTACAGCGTCTTTAATTCGCAAGTCAGTACAAATTATAGTCTCCTTTCCTTTGATGTAGCAACTGGCCAGTATGGCGGTCGGAGGAACAAACGAGAGGCGATACTTTACAGGTGTTGAAGGTGACAAGGACAAGAAAGGCGAGCTGTTCGGACTCGAGAATCTGTTCTCTTACCGTGCTGAAGGTGCCAGTTTGTCCAAAGATATCATCAGAAGAACAGAGGAACTAGAAGCTGGATATAAAGTTGCAGAATATGAGTTGGCAAACTTCAAGGAATGGGAAAATGCCTTAGAGGGGGAGGTAACAGAAAGAAGTGGCGTTGAATATTAAGTCACTTTTTTGTTGATGCCCTCCATTCATCCGAAACCGTCAAAAATTAAAGCACGTCAATCCGAGTGCTCCTCGATTTGCGTCTATTCGTTATGAAGCAAAATATGTTTTCTTTTTTAGGACAATAACAGCTCTGCAAACCTGAAACTTCACGACGATCCTTATAACATTGAAGAACTCGCGTCACAATTTGTTGATGATCAGCAAAGGACGTCATCTCGAATCACTTCAAAGAAACAATATTCTGAGAACCGTTTTAAAGGTATGTCATTGAAGAATAAACTCATTGAAGACCATAGCGGTTTTGCTGAACACTACGGGGATTCCTTTAAAAGAATGGAAAGTAAGGGTATTCATGAAGATGAGAAAGGCATTCTTCACGAATTTGACAACAGTCAATTGTGTTCAAATGACAATGACGATTTTCTTGAAACGAAAACTCATAAGAACAAGTTTGTCTCCAAAAATACGAAAGCTAAGAGCTCTCTGGAAAAAATTGAAACGAGGAAGTGCGTATCTGTTGAGCTGTTCCTGGGATTAGAAGACGATAAAGGAGCAAATAGCTCATCGCATAACTTCACGAAAGTCAAAGAAAAAGCAAGCGTTTCCTGCACGAGAATTCCTGCTTCGATCGAGGAAGAAAGTTCCGATGTTATCCATCCTACTCCGAGTTGTAAACGTGGATCTAAATCGATAATAACCAATACAATTGGTGCGGGAGATTCAATCGACCAAGGATCATGTAGTAAAGAGAAGAAACAAAGTGAGATGAGGAATTCATCCAGAACGTCTTCGTCAAGTGGAGAAGATGACTCCAACGAAGGCTTGTTCTTCAAGCGTAAACGAAAACAATCAGCACGATTTTTCAGAAAGAGGAAGCATGCAGAGATGTCGGCGAAAGCTGTACTTAAAGATGGTCAAGGGAAATTTCGAAGGTGAGAGTTCATGCATCCGCCTGTTAGTTCAGGGAATCCGAACCAAACCTATTGTATCGAAATTGTTTCAGCTTGACCCGGCTTTACTTCATTGAGTTTTCTTTATCAAGTGCCATCGATCGTTCTGTCTTCATTTGAAGTGAATTTTGTCCTTGACCCATTCAATATAGTTTTCATTTTGAGGTGAAATTGATAGGTAACATGACGGGCGTCTTATTGAGCACCTGGGCAGTATTCCCCTCATACACTCCCCACCCCAACCCCATTTTTAAACCTTTTGAGGGATTGAAATGAGCTCTTAGGCAGTATCCTCCTCATACGCTCCCCACCCCACCCCCGTTTTCAAACCTTTTGAGGGATTGAAATGAGCGGGGCAGTATCCCCCTTACACTCACCCCCTCCCCGTCCCCTTTCAAAAAAAATTTTAAAAGGCTGTAACTTTTTGGCAGCTTTTCGGCGCTTTTCAGTCGTTATTGAGTTGTCTCTAGAGCCACTAAAGCCATGATAAGTAATGTAATTTTGACTTTACTTTTTTTTTTTTTATTGATAAGATATACAGGACAGAAAAACTACAACAGCAGGGTCGACAACCATCCTGTAAGAGAGGTAAAAAAAGCAAGGAAAGAAAACACGGTGGCAGAAATTCTGGGTAAGTTGTACAGGAACAACAAGCATTGTCAAAGACGCCGAATCACAATACCAGTATGTTGGGTTTTTTTTGACGACGTTCAAAACCACCATCAACTAAGAGGGAACAAAAAATATTAGTTTGCAAAATGGAAAAACATCACAGAGGTGATAAATAGGAATGGACGAGTGAACGATGAAAAAAATTAATAAGGATGGCAAATAAGACATTGAATACAAAAATTGTAGCCAAATTCCTAAAGACTGAGGTAGCTCTACTAAGCGCCATGACGTTATTTATCAGCTCTTCGTTTGTTTTACTTTTTGTTTTAATTTGTTTTTTGTTTTCACCGCAGAGTCATGTGGAGTGCATTACACACACGCCAATCGGCATGTCGTCGGACCAAGTGAAGCAGAGAATCACATGTCAAAACAGGCACTACAAGATGTGTTTGAGCTCAAGCAGTTTTCTCAGCAGCCAGCAAATTGTTTTCCCGCCTGGGAGGTATGCACCCGGAATGTTTCTTTTCCCTAGATCAGTTTGTATGCCATTTTAACAATGTAAATGGATGAGAGATGTCTTCAATATGATTTTTATTCCCAAGGGCACGTGGATATCTTTTCCGATCAACGAAAATTAGAGAATAAATTAATTCCCCAAGCTTGTCGCTGGATCCACGTTGATCTGCGCGGGGGGATCTTACAGAGTTTCCCTAGCTTTGCACCCGTGTTTCCGCGCTTTTTGGTAAAATCAGCATTATAATTTTCTGAGTTTTTTTCCTTTTTAGATAAATTTAACTTAAGTGTATTCGAGAAAATATTTTGGCAGCAACAAAGCCAATACTTTGAATTCCTTTCATAATCTTGCATCTTGTGATGTAAAAAGCGTCTGGCCTAGCATGTTCGTTAAGTCAACGTATCATTTTTCGTGAGAAATTTTTTAACGATAACCTCGTAAGGTATAATGCGTTGCTCTGTATCCTTGTTTCAATCCCTTCAAAATTTCGTTCCACAATTTGATCATCATTGTACTCAGGCCAGCGATGAAAGTGATGATCTTGGTGAGGGCAGTCACGACAAGCAACCAGAAGCCCTTTGGCGCGCACAACGACCGGAAATGGAGACTAATCAACCCAGTCAATCAATACCGCACAGGTATAATTTCGTGAGAGACTGTTATAGAAAAATGTTGATTATATCCATTTAGAAATCACTGGTGATCCTTGCAATGCGATTGGCTCTCAACGGCGCAATTTATTTACGAATCGCACCATTTTTTGCTCTAATTTGCATCTTTTTCTAAAAAACAACAACCAACGACCAACAACCAATCAGATTGGCTTGTTTAGAATAAGTATAGGAAATCGTATGAACGCGAGTGCATCTCGTGATTTATGGGCACGAGTGATGTTTTGAAAGTTCTCAAAATTGCACGAGCCGTAGGCGAGTGCAATTTGAGAACTTTCAAAACATCACGAGTGACCATAAATCACGAAATGCACGAGCAGGTTCATACGATTTTTTATTTATTATATACTCGACAAAATTACTCCATCGCGCTACTCTGCACGCCTTACGTACTACAAAAAACACTTCAATGGGTTCCAAAATGCTCACATGTTTTATTTGAACCAATCAAAAATGTAATGTTGTGACAGGTAAATCAAGCGTGAAGTTCTTTAAGTTGCTCAACGATGTTTTGGTTTGACAAAGCAAACCGGCTGTCAGCCATTTTTTTATAATTTGGTGTTCAAATTTGGCACTTCCCCGGTGTTTCCATGACAACTTCTCCGTATTGCACTCTATAACCTCTATTGCACTCTATAACCTATTTATGCATTCATCATTGACCAATCAGAAACGCGATATTTTGTTGAGTATATAATAAGCGATCGAATTTCAGGAAATGAAAGACAACTTTAGCAACTTGTTACAAACCAGCTCAATATTGGATCAATAAAATATTTGTACTTACTAAAGAATCCTGCATTTGAGCGACTGAATTTTGCGATTTCAAAATGTATGTAACAATGTGAAAAGTGAACGTGTCATGCAATTTTGGTCTGAAATAATACTTGTGATTTTAAATCAAACCTGCGTTGCGTACTCTTCGATTTTAAAATCACGCGTTTGATTTCAGACCAAACTGCAGATGATAGATGGAGTGAGTTCTTTGTCTAAGAGGAACATGTTTTCTCGAGTTTGGTTTTCTTGTTACGGTCATCATTGTTGTGCTTGGTTACGACACCCACCCACTTCGCAACTTTCGAACTTTTTCGTCTTTTCTTCCTTACAACTTTACACTTTCAGTCAACGTGAGAGAAACCTTGAAATATTTGTATGGTGAGATAAACAAGGACACGGATTGCGAACGACAAAATTTGACTAACTTCTGTTAGGCATCCTAAGGTTACATAGATTTATCTTTCTCTAAAGTGTGATTGTGCAAAGAAAGGTTATTCTCTCTGTGGTATCTTACGTCAATTATTTTTCTTTTTTTTTTCCCGCAATAGTGAAATGTTAAGGCTTCTGATAAAATCACTCGTCACAATGAAGAAAGCGAGAAAAATTTTCAATCTTTCCTGTTTCATTTTAGATCAAATCAATCCGCGCGGGACAATGACACCACGATAAAGAGAATTGGAAACAGCACTGTATTTATCGGCTCGACTCCTCGTGGAATCCGTCGGCGACATTTTCAGGAAATGTCGAACGCGTTCGGATTTGTCTCTGAAGTCGACCTTGCCAAAGCTGTCGTGGATTGCAGTAACTGTGAAAGGCGTGAAATGTTGAGGCGCTTTTACGTCCACAAGAATCCAAATTTATCCGATCTATGGAACGTAACAAGAGACTTTTTTGCTGGACGCCAAAACCGAAAAAAGGCCGTTAAGGATGGCGAATGGTCTGTCGCGAAGATGCGGAAAAGGTTGATTCGTGAAACGTCCAAAAGATCGAATGGGAAGTCAAAGCCCCTGCAAACACATTTTCATGGTAAGGACGGGTGTTCTAAGGATAATCTCGAGAGAAGAATTCACCATCACTCTGGGGGGGAAACTTCCCGAAGTAAAAAGCCAAAACTTGCTGTGGCTTTGAGTGGGAATGAAAAAGTCCCTGATGAGAGTCGTCTTGAAGACTTTGTAGGGAACAAAGAAAGAACTCATCATGTTGATCGGAGAAACAGAGACGTGCCTCCTGCAGAGGCAGGTCATTCTGTTGGACTTGCGCATGTACCATCGATAGCAACAGCTCCTGATGAAAATTATGTGGCAGAGAACCAAGATTCTAGTTTTGAGAATGACAATCCCCTCGTTGCAGTTTCCATTTTGGATCAATTTCTGATGCATAACTCTTCCAGCTTTGACACAAAACGAAAAGAGGATAACAACAGAGGATTAGATAAGTGTGAGCCATTAAGTTCTAAAAGAAAGGAAGACAAACAACTGGACAATACTGAACGAAAAGAGCCAACTGAATGTAGAACGAAGGCAAATAGCACATCACTACTAGATGAGTTCATTTAGGAAATGCTCAAGGTAGAATTTTACACCAGATTTGATGATTTGATAAACGACTAATAGGTTTCGATCAAGGGTTTTTCGAGTTTTAGAGGTTTTTATGAGAGGCCAAGGTGGAACTGGCTGTGAATATTTTTTACGGAAACGATACGATTTTATGGTTTGACCCATTGTGCCAATGGTTTCTTAAGCATACAATAAAGACATTTTTTAAAAAGCATTCCTGCAACCCCCCAAAATTTAGAGCACACGGGCAGAAGTTATTCGGCCCCCTATATGTCAGTTTGAAAATAGTTCCTGTGGCGTGATTCGAACTCTTGTCTTTGATGACTTTCGTTGTATCCGTTGCATACCCGCCATTATCACAAGCTGCAATTTTCTTAATCTGGGCCCAGTTGTTCAAAGGCCGATTACCGCTAACCCATGGTTAAATTGTATTCCGGGTTTCTTTATTTCCCTATTCAAGAGCTCTTTTCAGATAATTTTGTCTATTCTGTAGAGCATCCTATAATAAAATTGTAGGCAAAAAGAACTAGACTGAATTATCTTGCACAGCTTTCAGATCTGAAATCAAATTTTATACCAACCCTGGGTAATCTTGACCCAGCTTTGAACAACCCGGCCCGGCCCGTTTTTTGAATGTATTACTTGTTTAATAACTATGTTAACCGACGTATATTTTAATTACTGGCAATACTCCATATCAGCGAATCAACATCACATCTGTAAACTGTTCTCTTTGGATATCAATCACAACTTCCCCTTGATTAATCACTTCAGTAACAACCTCAATTTCTTTCTTTGAGGCTTGAGAGTTACACCAACCATCTCCGACACGAAATCGAGCTCTCTTGGAAACACAATTTTGACTTTCAACGTTGAATAAGATTTAAAACCATTTTTCGGGCGAGAACCGCTGCCTCGTTAGATAAAATCACGGCGTCGGGGAAGAGAGAAGAATTTTTTTTCTTTGTTGCCACACGCAGACTTCATCTACAAACAGACTTACGTCATTTAAACTTGTACAGTTTTTATTTAACTATTTTGATTAAAACCTGTCTGCACGGTAATTTTTTCCACTCTTGCGGCTTCCTATCTCGATAATTCGTACGCATTACAAATTTCATGATTTAAAATGTTTGTATGCTGTCCTGTGTAGCCAAAACATTTTACGATAAAATCGGCATAAGGATTTGATTTCATCCATCTGATTTTTATCAACATTTTTGTCTATATGATTAAAATTAAAAATCGTTTTAGTTCCTTTTATATATACATAGATATATATATATATATATATATATATATATATATATGTTTCGATTATTTTAATCAATCAGTCAAAAATTCTAATTTTATAAATTCATTGTCAAAATTGATGAATAAGTTCCTCCGTTTAGACTTTGGTAAGCCGACAACGTGAGATGTAGATATATCAATCGAACGACCCCGTGTATCTTCAAAATTAATAATTCTAGAACGGTTTGTAATATTTTGATTTGTTACCTTGAGATTTAAAGTAGCTGCGGATGCCTTGAGGCCGTCTTATGAATACGTGTTTCTTGAATAATCAATTCACTTACATTTTTTAAACCGAAATGTGATGCATCCGAAGTTACTGTACTGGCATGAGGTAAGTTTCTAAGTTTAACGGTTTTTTCATTATTATGCTCAAGATTGCTTTCATATTAGTATTTGTTACGATTTGTAAAAGAGTTATTTAATCTATTCATACCATCGTCGTGAATCTTTTAGACATAGGATTTTTATTGTTGACAGGATCAATTACATCCATTTTAACCTTCTCATTGAAATTGATGATACCATTGTGAACCGTGTATATCTTATCCCAAGCAATAAGATCAACAACAGCAAATACTTGCAAATCTTGA
Source organism: Pocillopora verrucosa (assembly GCF_036669915.1). Classification (NCBI taxonomy): domain Eukaryota; kingdom Metazoa; phylum Cnidaria; class Anthozoa; order Scleractinia; family Pocilloporidae; genus Pocillopora; species Pocillopora verrucosa. The sequence continues at coordinate 10,029,796 of NC_089324.1, read as the reverse complement.
GTGTCACTAATACCAGCTTTATTTTTCAAAACCATGTCAATCATGAGACAATTCTGAGTCACATTGTAATATTTATGTAGATGAACTATATTTCGGCTGTGATCACTTAACAAATTAGTTGATGTTCTTGAAACTCTCAATACTACTGGTAGCAGATATCTTGACTGTTGAAATGTCAATTGATGAAGCAAAGTTCAGTTCAAAAACGACAACATATTCACCAGTAGCAAGAGAGTACATATTAAGACCTACGCGACTGCTGTAATAACCTTTGCTGAATCAAGATGAAGTTTACTCTCATATGTCTCTTTTTGGACCTTGTGAAAATCGTTATTGGTAATCTGGACACCAGTCACATCATCTTCATCACTGAATTCAGAAGGAGAGTTACCCATGAGATATTGAAATGCGTTTTTCTGATCTTTACCTGACACAAAATTATTTAATCTGTCATCAACGTACTTCTCATAATAGTTCATGATGATTGCATTATGGTTAGAGACCGTCTTATTGACAAAATCAACAGCAGCATGAGCGCTTTCATGAGGTGGTGCTCCTTTGATATTAGTTATGCTTGTATTCATATTGAGATTTTCAGTCATTGATCTCGAACCATCAATTCTCAAAATATTGTTTTTGGATCAACATACCGTTGGTTGGAACTGTGTGTCGCATTTGTTGGGTCAGCGATGTTAATCTCCTTATTACCTTCATATCTAAATTACCAATCATCACCTGACTTTCATCCAATAATAAAGCAGTTGAAAGACCTACACTACTACTGCCAGATGGCAGTATCACCCTTTGGACCTTGTGCACCTTGTGGACCCTGAGCACCAGTATCACCTTTTTGTTCTCGAACACCGGTATCTCCTTTTGGCCCCTCTGCACCAGTATCTCCTTTATTACCCTTTTGTCCTGGTGGTCCAGCCGGCTCCTCCCTACCCTGTCCTCTATCATTACCTTTCTATCAATTTTTTCATTATGATTGGTGTCAGTTTGCGAAAACGGTTTTATGACAACATTAACTTTTTTGTTTGCTTGATTCATTGATGTAAGACAGACAATAGTAACGAAACAACACACTCATCCAGTTTTGATATTGAGCACTGTTACAATATAAAGATAATTAAATCCCAGTTTATCTAGTTTATCCAGGTCCGATTTGGTCATCAGGATTGATCATATAATATCCTTTTTTTAACTTACTCTGTATTTGATCTCTTGAAAATCATCATTGAAATGTTTTATTTCACACAGTTTAAGACATCGAAGTTTGATATCGCGGTGTTGTGTCTCCCCAACTGCCGTCAAAAGGTGGCGGTTAATACGTCATGGGCGCATCCTAGGGTCTATTCTGAAGGCCATTTCCGCCCTGGTTCGATGTTGATGTTGATGGTTGTAATCGTGACAGTAATGTTCTTAGCATTGATTGTGTTGGTCGATTCTGCATACCTTTTCCTGTGCGAGCATTCGAGAGAAGAGACACACCAATCGATGCCAAAAGAGTACCAGTCCACCAGATTGAAAAAAAAAACTGCAAGAATCTGTTATTTCTGTTTTTTGGTTAAAAGATTTTTGTATGTATTCAATTGATCAATTTTATTCGGAAGAATAAGGAAACCACCTCTCTGGCTTGTGTTCTGATACCAACCTTGTCCAAGAATCTTATCCATTCCAAAATTACCAAGGTTACTCAAGGCACCAGTTGCTAGCCCAGGAAGTACTTTCGAGGCAGGATTTGTTGCCACTGGTAGCACTTTTACGCCAAGACTCACAAGAGTACTGAACAATGAACCTCCTTTCCTTGCAACATGACGAAACTATGCCTTTGATAACTTGACACCAACACTTACACCAGATGCAATTGCTTTCTGAACGCTCTTGCTAATTTTGCTTTCTGATTATCACTCAAAGTGACACCATGTGAATGATATTGAGTCATAATTTGTATATAACATGTTACATAAATTTCAATGATCATGAAACATACTTGATTCTTCTTAATGGAAAATGAATGAAAATTATTAAACAATTTAAGCTTTGAGAACAGCTTTTCCATTCAACCTCAACTCTGATATCTTCCTCATGCAAAATAAGAGCATACGAACTAAATCCAGCATTTGGACCACCAGACAGAGTATATTTGAGTTCAAGCTTGGTTGATCCACTTTAAGTTCCTCTTCTTGGTTTGTCAAATCGAAATACAGAATTCCATACAGATCCTGAAAAGACCTAAGACTTATGGTGGGTCCTGAGAGATAATCATTGAATCCTTTTGAAAATGACATCAATGTTCTGTATGTTTTGACTTTTTCAAACGTTGGATTCATTCTTTCTTGTGGATGTAAGACACCATTTGACATTTCAAGTTGAGCAGATGTGATTGTTTGATCGTTGGCAATGTTGTAAGTATTGAACAGTAACATGTTTTGTTCATGTTTATTCGATTTATTATTATTAAGAGCCCAAATGAATACATGCCTTGGTCAACTGATTCTGCTTTTAAGTTTAAAACTTCCCCGTCTTTGCTGTGTGCTTAGTGAAATCTCGATTCTCTCTTTGAAATATGACCACGTATGAGGTTTCAAATACTAATCAAGAAGCATCTGTTCACCCAATGCTTTGAGAATCATTTTAGGCACCCATAAAATGAATCTTGTGACAATATATCTGCCCACATTAAGACCGGTTGCTGCCAAAAAGAGGTTGGCATTAAATTCAAAATTCACATCAAAACTTACTTTACCGTTTGGTACCGTTTGATCAAAAAAATGATTGAAAAAACCAAATCCAATAAGTGTTAAGATCACATTAATGCTTGCATCAGCACCAGTAGAGAGAAGCGCCTTTCTCTTCACAAATCCTTCAGTATAATTTGCATTGACACCATCAACAATATCATGTGCTTCACAAGCATAATTCGCATTATTTTGAACATGTTCAACTTGTCTCATTGTATGTTGGTTAAAATCAGCCACCTTTTCCTGAGATTGACCATTTGCAGGTATTTTTATCGGATTTTGTAAATAAATGGAAACATTCATATTTCTTACAAATTTCTGAAGATCTAAAAATCATGTGTATAATAGGTGTACATATAATTTACAATTTATCAAACTCTTGTGACAGCAGAAATGTTTATTTTGGGGCTCTTTTAATCGTGTCATTGTGTTGTTCTCCGTTTGTGTTGGCAAAAATTTGATGATTTCTTCTCCTTTATCCTCTTGGGGACTGATATAAAAACCAGTGTCTTGTTTGTGCTGTTTAACATCTCTTGTGTCCTGTCTCTAGTGTTTTGGTTGTTTGGGAGGATTGAACTTGCATAAATGTTCTCTCCAATTGGCTGGCCTGTTTTGCTTCCAACATGTTCTGCAACTTTTTCAGTGGCTTTTGTTGCTGCCTTTGTAGCAACTTTTCTTGTCAGTTTGGAGGCAACCTTTCTTGTGACTTGTTTTGCAATATCAAAAAATACCTTCACCGTTTTAAATCATTTTAGTATTGCGCTTCATGGTACCCACATTGTAATATGCATTATGACCATTCTTTTCTCTGATCCGTCGTGCTCTTGACATATATATTGTTGTTACATATTTCACTCTTCTTTCGCAATCAAAATCTGTCAATCAGATATGATGATGTTCAAATCAAGAGACCTGTAAAGTGCATCTATGAGATATATACGCATCTCTTTTGTAATGTTTTAATTTATTTTATTGTACAATGCTCTTTCAGGCTCAATATGAAATGGAAAACTCAAAGGTAGATTATCAATAGAAAAACAATACAGAATATCTGAACTTACACCAGAAACATCACTATCACTAACGACGTTTGTGTGGATGAAACTGTTATCCAACGATCGTGTGATGTCTGGAAGTCTTGTTCCATATGATGTTGCTGTGACAATATCCTTGTCAAATCCAAGAAGGTCTGAAAATTCTCCAATAGCAAATCCAATTGATAATTTGTTTAAAGTGTTAAAAAAATACTCTGAACAACGATGGAGCTATTTTCACTATTTTCAAAGCTGTTTGTGAATACTTGTTTCATTTAAGTGACTGCTGTATGAAGCTGTATGGAACTGCTGGCTATATTAAATGTTTCCATAAGGTAATACCAGGGTTGAAGTAATTTACACTATAGAGGCCCACATCTCAGATGTCCGCGCATGGTTGATTTATAAGTGCCTGTTAATCAACGATTCGAAAACTGAGTTCTTGGTTGTTGGTTCCAGCAACCAACTATCAAAAATCGCAATTGATTCCATCACCGTCGGTGATTCTACCATCCAGCCTCTCGACAGTGTTCGAAACTTGGGTTCCTGGTTTGACTCCAATATGTCTATGTCCATCCACATTAGTAAGATCTGTAGCGAGGCTTTTCATGGCTTGTATAAAATTCGCCAAATTAGGAAATTCCTTGATCCTGAGTCCATGAAGATTCTTGTTCATGCATTTGTGACTTCACATTTGAACTACTGTAATTCTCTTCTCTTAAGTACCAGACAGATTGTCTTCAGAAGGTGCTTAACGCCGCTACTCGATTAATCTTTAGAATTTCCAAAGTTTGATCACATTTCGTCCGCCTTATCTCATTTTCACTGGCTTCCTATGACTTATCGCGTTCACTTTAAGTTGTCACTCTTACTTTTTAAATCTCTTAACAATCAAGGAAAACAATGCATTCAAGAATATCTGCAGCTACTCTCCATTTCTGGTCTTCACCTACGTTACTGTGACCAGGGCCTTCTTAACATCCCAAGAACTAATTTTAAGACCTTTGGTGATCGCGCCTTTGCCTGTTCCGGGCCACTTCTGTGGAACAAACTGCCGCTTGAAATTCGAAACAGTCATAGTGTAGCCATTTTTAAGTCCAAGCTTAGGACACATCTGTTCAAGCTGGCTTACAATTTGTTATAACATTTTTAATAGTTGTAACATTTTAATATTTTTCATATTTTTCATATTTTATCGTTTAATCGTTTTAATATTTTATAGAATATTTTGTAAAGCACTTCAGAATATTTTTAATATTTCAGCGCTTTAGAAAAGTAAATTATTGTTATTATTATTATTACTATCATGACTGTATTTCAATGTATTGCTGTTATAGTTTGTTGAGACATTGTACCAGCTGTAACTCATGTTGACAGAGTCGATGGCAAGATAATACTTTGTTTTTGTCGAGTGTCAGTTATGGAGTGAAAGTGATGGTTAAATCATGGCTTTTAGAGTTAATTACACCATTAACTGAAATGAAAAATAATGGTATAGTCATACATTATTAGTTAATATTAAATGCTGCCTGATGTATGTATCATGTTTTATTTTAGTTACCACAGACTGTTTTAAGCAATACATCAAATATCTGCTATACCTCATATCTCAGTTGTAAGATATTATTACCTGCACGGCGTGCACCAGTCAAAAGAGTCAATCGTTTCATCAAATCTTCCGGAGTTGTGTGATAAACAATGCCACCGGTCAGTTTTGATTTGCCTGAAGATGTGTGTTTTGGTATGCCTGACAAACATATTCAGATTAATTAATATTTGGACGGCTCTGCTCGAATATCTTTTTTCTGAATTGAAACACTTTGTCGACAAATCAATCAAACTCTTGTCACCACAGTCTTCATATACAACCTTCCCCCTTTGTGAGCTACCACAGTCATTTCATTCATCAACCGTGGCACATTGATCAAAAGACCACCATATCGGACCATTATTCATCTTGTATGCATTTCGTTTTGCTTACTAGTATTTTCTCATGCCCTCACCAACTAAAAAATCTTTAGAGTCATTATCGCATCAAGTGATTGTCGGTATTTTTTAAAAGCATTAATTTGTTAATCTATGACTTTTATTAAAAGAAATTTTTCATTTGCTTTGATTATTGCAGCTTTTACAATTCCTAATTGTTTGTCGAGTGTGCCAGCTTTTTTTTTTCAGTATTGCACTTCTTTCTTTGTTCCTCTACCACTTCAATTTAAAGATGGATGGAAGCCAACACCAACACCAAGAAAAGTAAAAAGTGTTGTGCCAGCTGCCGTAAAAAGGACAAAAATAGAAGAGAAAATCAAAGCTCTCAAAGGATACACCAAATCATTTGAAACTGGTGTGAGAAAGGATACAGATCCATTTAAACAAAACATGGAAACAAAAAAATCGATTCAATACAGACTCACACAAGAAATGAAACGAGTGAAAGGTTTGAAATTTGTGGAGACCATTAGTATTACATTTTAAAAGACGTCATAAGATGGTGTCATAAATAAAACAGCCTACTTTAACAGTGTACCCTAAACTGTTATGAATGTTTATGATTTAGAAGACGATCTTCAGATTTCCACCCACGAAACTCAAAACGAGACTGCAACATTAATATCTCAAAGCTCTGGATGGATAATCAAATCTGTCTATGGGCATCAGATAAATATTGTAATCCTTTCAAGGGATCTTCACACGTCAAACTTCCATCTGAATCGATGAATTCTACGAAAGGATTGATTAACATTAAAAACAATGACAATTGCAATGCTTCAGTAGTGAAGATATACTCAACAAACACAAAACCGACTGTATAGTTATCAATGGAAATCAAGCAAAAAGAATGCCAGAAAAAGGTAAGAACATATTGAAATTCAACAATTTCCGCAAACAATAACCAGTACCTTTTGTCATATATGCAGATTTTGAAGCAATGACAGAAAAGATTCACAAATGCATACCAGATAAAAATTAATCATATACAGAAGCATATCAAAAACACAGATTGTGTATATGGTTTTTTAGTTGTTTATTGTTATTATGATAAATACAGCAAACCAGTGCAAATAAAGAAAGATGAAAATTATGTGTATAAATTCATGGAAAATATGATTGAAGAAGTAGACAATTGGGATTATGTGTACTATAGGTGGCCTCGGTCGACATATAGGCCGACAATCGACCGATATATCGGTCGACTATCGGTCGGCAATCGACCGACTATCGTTCGATAGTCGACCGATAGTCGACCGATAGTTGACCGATAGTCGACCGATAATGGACCGATATATCGACCGACTGTCGGCCGATGCATCGGCCGATATGTGCACATTTATCGGTCGACTGTCGGCCGATATATCGGTCCACTGTCGGCCGATCTATCGGTCGACTATCGACTGATAGTCGGTCGACTGTCGACCGATAGTCGACCTATAGTCGGTCGATAGTCGACCGATATATCGGCCGATGTATCAGCCGATATGTCGACCGTGGCCACCTAAAGTACACATGATCCGACAATTGTAAAAAAAAACCAGCAAAAAACATTTTAATGCACCACTAAAAATTTCAGCTGAAGATGAGGAAAAATTCAAGCAAGCAGAAGAATACCATATTCGTAAAAATTCAATATACAGAGAAAGACATGAGTAAGAGATCATAGTCATATCACGGGAAAGTGTAGTAGATATGCCCATCAAGTTTATAATACCAATCAATTCCGATTTAAATTTGATGAAATGAAGATTCCAGTCATTTTTTACATTCTGCGAGGTCATGGCAGTCATTTTATCATGTAAGAAATTCGTTAAATAGCTCAAAAATACACATACAGGGACAAAAAAGGTGAAGACAAACAGATGGATATCAGTGCTATTCCAAATAATATGGAGATATACATAGCTTTTATGTTGGGTAAGCATCTAATTTTTCTTGATAGTTTCCAGTGCATGAGTTCAAGTCTTGATAGATTACCAAGCAAATTACTTGATGAAGCATTCAAATACACATCAGAAATCTTCTTAGATGAGACTTCAAAAATAAAGGTGTTTATCCATATGACTACATGGATAGTTTTACGAATTTTTATGAGAAACTGCCCGAAAAAAAATAATTTCTACAGCATTCTTCAGGATGGACATATATCTGATGAGCGATACAAACACGCTGAAAATATTTGGCAAACATTCAATCTGAATACAATGGGTGAATGTCATGATATATGTTTGAAGTCAGTCTAAGATTGTCATGAGATACTGTTTTAAAAATGACTGATATTAAATTGGAACTCATGACTGGTAATGATGTTTCAATTTATTGAAAAATGAATGTGTGGTGGCATTTCATATATCGCTATTAGAAACGGAAAAGCCAAAAACAAGTATATGAAAAAATTTGATATAAATGAACCCTCAAAATATATCATGTACCTATCTTGATGCTAATAATTTATATGGTTAGGCTACGAGTCAGTATCTTCTAACGGGTGGATTCAAATGGATGAGTTAAAAAGAAATTGGAAATACCAACTTGGGTAAACACACAGAAGAAATCAGAAAAGGATTAATTCTTGTAGGCGATCTTGAATATCCACGATAGTTGCATGAAAGCCATAATGATTACCCATTTGCTGCTACAAAATCCAGGTTTTTGAAAATATGCTTTCAAACTATTGTAAACGAATAAAATGCAAATATGATATAAGCATTGGACAGGTAAAAAAATTAGTTCCAACACTGTCTGCAACAAAAAGATATGTAATTCATTGCAGAAACCTTCAACTATATCTTGATCTTGGATTAAAGCTGAAGAAAGTTCACAGAGTTTTACAATTTAATCAGTCACCTTGAAATACAGTTCAAAACCAACATTGGTACACAGCAAAATCTTTAATAAGAAACTTGTAGCAATTCATAAAACAAAATAATCAATCACACTAAAAACGTTCGCATACGTGGGCATGAGCATTCTCGATCTGTCAAAGACACTTAGGTATGATTGCCATTAAATTTCATCAAAAGAAAATATGATAACAAAGCCAACTTACTATTCCCAGACACAGAAAGTTTAACATATGAAATAGAAACCGAAGACGTTTATGAAGACTTTTTGGGCTAGCAAATATATATTCGACAACAGGGAATATGCAGAAAATTCACCATTCGTCGACAAAACAAATAAGAAAGTAATAAGTGACTTTAAAGATGAAGCTTGCGGCATTCCAATGAGAGAGTTCGTCGGCTTAAGATAAAATTTGTACAGTTATATCAAATACAATGACAAAGGTGGCAAAACAGCAAAAGGAATAAATAAAATTCTCAATAAAAAAAATATCAAACATGTCCACTATAAAAAAATTCTATTAAACAGCAGACAAATATATCATATGATAAAAACCATAGGAAGCAAGAACCATCAACTAGGTAGTTACGAATTAAACAAAGTGTCATGATCATGCTTAGATGATAAAAGATACATCCATGAAGATGGAATAAATAGTTATGCCTGTGGGCATTTTGAAAGCTAAATCACTCCGACGACCATCTTCGATAAACTTTTATGGCAAACTTTACTTTAAAATCGTATAGCATTTCTTATAAAAGATTTTCTGTTTATTCATTGACATCAATGTGTGGTATGAGATATGTAAATAGAAGAGAAAAATCGAATGTACACAATCAATAAATTAATCAACTCACGAGTGTATTACACTATAGCCAAAGTACGAGCACAGTTTAATATCAAAATATGCTCTAACCAAAATATGATGCAATTTATTTTGCAATTTTTTTTTCCATTAGAATAGTAGTTGGCTAGTTTGAGCGCACTTCTTTCGAATATATGCTCGAACCGCCAACTACTATGCTATTGGCGCGCACTACTTATTTGTTGTTCATCGCGACGTAAGGCATTGTTCTATTTTCAAGTATAACCTTAGACGGTGCCACAAAGACTAATCAATTAATTTCACCTGCTGTAGAAATATTACAGCTACTGGTCAAATGTTTCTTTAAAATGACATTAGGAATGTTTAGGAAAATCGAAAGAAAAAAGTTTGACTGGTGTTCATCAAGTGCATTTGAAAGAGAAATTTGACCAATAGCTGCAATATTCGCATATCTCGAAACATTCATAGTTTCAATACATTAGGGGTTCTTTGTCACTCAGAATCGATTTGATTTGGCGTGTTTTAGAATGTTAGACATGTGCATTAATAACTCTCGAATAATAACCACCTTTACAGAACAAAACCATCTGCAAAATTGTGCATATTCTTTTGTACAGTACAAAATTTCTTAGCATTTCCAATATTCAAAGACTGACAAAAAGAGTAAAACGATCAAATTTCACTATTCTAGTGTTTTTTTGGAAGAGAAATATACACTTTGAGAATTGTCGATTAAAATCTTCTCTATACCCTTTCCTTTTAAGATACACGAAAAATTCGCACGAAGAATGTAAGAGCACAAAAGTTTAAAAGCTTACCTTAGGTAGCCAATTCATCTTTAATTCTGTGAACATCTGGAGCTAAAGCTTCCATTTAGAATTTATTATCGCCAATACAACGACTGACATCGGAATGACTTTAAATTACTTGTTAAGAGAAGTAATGTGATTTTGCCGGGTAAGCATAGTGTTCGTCATGGGACCATCATTCGAGTCAATAAAACAATCAGTTTAAATATTGTAAATTTATTTTCTCCTAATGTTTTGAGAAATATAATATGATCAAAGGCTTATCTCCTTTTATCTTCTTTATTATCCCTCACTTAAAGACGTAGATTTAAAGGTGCCCCTTTCAATTCCTTCCGCATTCAATTGAGATACGTACGAGATATGTTATGATGCCCCTCTTTTTAAACCTTTTCTTACTTGGTCCGAATATTCTAATAAACACCTAGTGTTGGTCGATTCTCGTTAACTGACTACATACTTAAGTTTGCCACCTGCGAGGAAAGTAGTTTGTTATGATATTAGGAACGTCATGTGGTAAGAAACAAGTTTGAAACATGTCTAAAACAAAATAGTGCAAAGTTCATTTGAAAACAAGTTTCAAACTCGTTTGTCTGCTCACGTCATTTTCGTGTATATGAAAAATTTTCAATGTACTGGTCTCAAGATCCTGATACGAGAGACAAGGTTGCTGTTTTTCATAGATTTTTAAAAGATTCTGTCGTGGTTTTAGACTACGAAGAAGAAGATGTTGCTGAGATAATATCTATTTCCAATTCTATTGTCAAGAGAGCCAGGAAACGAAGAAATTTTGATTTGTATCCATTTCTGGTTTGAAACTAGTTTAAATAAGTTTCAAAATCGTTTGTCTGCTCACGTCGTTTTCATGGTATATAAGAAAGACGAGTTTTCGTGTACTAGTCACAAGATCCTGATAGGTGAGAAGAAGAAATGGCTGAGATAGTACCTGTCGTCAAGAGAGCCTAGAAACTGTGACTCCTCTTTCCCCACAACCCAGATTAAGAGAAAAGAAGAATCACCTGCACCTGAAATGAAGAAAGATGATAAAGAGGGAAATGATCTCTTGAAAGAAATAGGTTCGAACTGACTACACAAGAATTTTCCGAGTATCGCAATTGCGACTACCTTGTAACGTATCAGTCCATGTATTTGCCTTTGGAAGAAAAAATACGATGAGGTAACGAAAGAAGAAGGAAAAAATCAATTATTGTGTTACATTCACGAAGTGAAATCTCTGAAAAAGGAACTTCCAAAGTTTGTTGGGAACATTTCCACTGCACAAAGAAAGATTCCCCAGTGTTCGAGGGATTGGATCACGCTCAAGGTTATCTGTCTTCTGGAAGAGATCGTTCTTTGTTGCCGTCCATCACTCAAGACAAGGCCATCAAAGGAATGTTGAAATGCAAATGCGAGAAATCCATGAAACTATGCATGTCAAAGTTCATCAGCAATCCCGACCGCCTTTTTCTGCGTTGTCAGCGAAACCAATGTTTCATTTTGTGTCTGACGAGTGAATGATGATGAGTATCTTTTCTCGCATGATGACTCTCCATGTAGAAAGAATAGATCAATTGATATGGAGGATTGTTTTGCAACTATGTCAAGACGCATATGAAATGAAGTGCGCGGGTCGAGATGCTCATTTCCATTATGTCATGGATTCTTTGAAAATGTACACGAAAGATAAAGAAGTTTTTTCCCCTTTGGAATTATTTTCCATTAGGTTGTGACGACTCCATCTTGTTTCATCGTGTGCGTTTTGTGGTTACACAGTAGATAAAAAAGGGGGATTCTCGCTCTTTTTAAAAACAACCGTAATTTTTAAGACAACTCATGAAATTTAACCTTGATTTCAAGTCAATCTTGAAATCAACCTTGATCAAAAAAAACAGCTCTTGCACATTTTGAAGACAACCTTGAATTAAACGCAACTTGAACTTCTCACAGGTTGCTGAAGAGAGTGTGAATATCATCATCTCAAAAGATTTTCAAATATCAATGTTGTTATCTACTCACAAAGAAGTCGTGGTGTGCCCTGATTTGTTCTCCTGTCAAAAGTGCCTTTGTAAAGGAGAACAGTATGACAGTTCATTAATAAGTCACGCTTTCAAGCTCACGGTTAATGATACTGAACTGAGCATGTGAGAGGATGAAGATGTGACATTTAACATTCCCTGCGCCTGACGCTTTCCTGCTAATTGGGAACTGAACTCCTTCTTTCATATTCACTAATTTCAATCCACTTTCGTGAAGATTATTGTCTCTCATACTCCTGAGATCGATGAAAAGAGCACATCCGTCTCTGGTATAAAAGGCTGCTGCATTCATCACGCTGTTTTTCTTTCCAAATCTTTTGAGGACCTCTTCCCACGTATCTCTTGTCTTCATTCCTTGACTATACACCTTATTTGGGACTCCATTCACAATCACCTTCACTTCAGCGATGTTGGGATTAAATGACTTCTCATTATCTCTAGCACCAGCGACATTTCGCTCGTAAAAAGAAGTCCCTTCATTAACTTCCATGGAACACTGATGCGCTCATTGATGATCGTGTCTATCCCATATCCACTGAGATTGTTTTGAGATGAGTAACGTGCTCGTACATGAATCTCTTTCCATTGTTGTGGTTAGACATGGCCTCATCAGCGAGTTCTTGACTGTGAAGGACTTCATACTCAAGCTGGACGCTAGTCAATTCATAGGCGAACTGTGTATCGTCAGATCCTGAGCAAGAGCAAGCCTGAGCTCGAAAAGAAGCTCATCAGAAAGAGCTCTTAGGAAGAAGATTCTATCATCCTTCAGAATATCATGATCCAATGAAATCCCATGTTTGTTCTGATAAACATCATTCAGCTTATTCTCCTTATCAACTCCTGATTTTTTCTTGTCTTCAGCATCGCATCCGATCTTCGAAAGATCAGCAGACTGAATATCCGCTCTGAACATGCTCGCCCTTTCATTCTCAGTCAAGAAGAGGTCCTCCTAGAGCATGAATACATCATAACCATCAGTGTCCTGCGCGATTTCTCCTACGAATTTCACAGTCAACCTGTCAACAAGAGCTCTCACTACATTGTTCATGATGTGATTGTTTGGGTGACCACTAGCTGCCAAATCAAAGACGAGTGAAAGAGATCCTCGCACAAGGACAACTCCATCATCAAGCTTGGAACTGGGACTCTAAAGACTTCACCTAAGGATTCCCTATCAGGGTTAAATGTCACCCCCTGAGGCCTGGATCTCTCGGATCTCCACCTGTTGATCTTTCATGAGCCTCCATACATGTGCCTTACAACAACTGATTTCATCCCCAAATTAACTGATTTGTTGACTCCGAGCTTAATTATTCCCCCGCCACACCTCACTTGCACGACATCACCAACAAACGAGACAGTGAATCTGTTTGGTATGTTTAATGAGGAAACAAGGAGCCCCTGAGGGCTCGAGGAAAGCTCCCCGGGTGGGAAGGAGGGCAAAGCAATAACTACAATGAACAAAGGAACAAAACGCGAGATAAAAAGTCAACTAAATGTCTGTCGTCATCAAGCCAGGCACAGCATGTAGAACTGGTGCTAATTAATTTATTCCCCTAGGAACATGAACAATTATCCTCCCGCCACACCTCACTCGCACGACACCACCAACAAACGAGACAGTGAATCTGTTTTGGCATGTCCAATGAGGAAAAAAGGAGCCCCTGAGGGCTCGAGGAAAGCTCCCGAGGTGGGAAGGAGGGCAAAGCAATAACTACAATGAACTAACGAGAGAGGTGCGCGGGAGAGGACGAGGTGCTAGATGGTGAAACAGAAACCTGAAGTAAAGGAGTATATTAAAATAGGCCCGGTAACTTGACCTAGTCACAAAAGGTAGACGTGCTCGGATATAATGTTTGAGAGCACAAGGCGGTCTTCCAAAGGCAAAGATAAATACTCTAATCTTCTTGAAGCTTGATGTGTTCAGCTGGGATTCCACACTGAAACGCGAATGTAGCACCGCTGCAATGCAGACTTTGCCCTGAGTAGTCCCAGGGGTCCAAAGAGATGAGGGCAGCCAGGTGCTTGATACCGTCATTAAGGCTCTTGGAAGTGATGCAAGAGCAAGCTGGTGCAAGGTGGAAAGAAAGGAGAAGACAGGATGAGTGCCACGTGAAGGAACGGACCATAGTAAGGAGTGGAGTGCAAATGTGGGAAAAGTGGGGATCCAAGAATGTGCAGGACAGGAACAACAAGGGCAATATCCCGGGCTTGGCAAGTTTTTGTTCTTGTAATAGTAATTAGGGCGCCGGAACTGTTAAATGTGATGCTGCTTCTGAAAAGTGTGTTGCGTGAGGAGAAGGCATCAAGTGAAGGAGGAACCAAACTTGCTGCGCGAAAGAATGTGAAGAAGCCGATCAGACAGGCAGACAACAAGGCAAGGTGAGCGGAGTCACGAAGGTCGAGATAGGCGTTGAATTGGAGCAGGATGGATGGTGTGAGTGGAGCTTTGCGATGAGGGATGTGGACCATAGACTTTTCCAAACCTTTCACAGTCAGTGTGGTGTAAATGTCGTCAAAAGCCTTTGTGTCGAAACGACAAAAAAAGAGGAGTCGTCACAAGGGGCTCAGATAATTGTCAATGGTATGATGAGGTTTAATAGAAAAGCTGACCAGGGTGACAAAGGTGGCGATAGTAGCCGGAGCAGCAGGAAGTGGTGGAAGACAATAGAAATGGCAGAACTGGAGGTAGGTGTTCTAAATGGATTGGTAGTTCCACTTAATAGCGGATGACAAAGTGAAGGCTTGAATTTGTCAGACACGATGCTGTAAATCACGCAGGCGGAAACCTGAAAGACGAAATAAGGAGGAAATTACCAGGGCGCGTAGCTCAAAGTCACAAAGGAAAGCTTAGAACCACAGTTCACGTAAGCAGGACTGAATGAATGGAAGGTGAGAACAGCCAGTGTTAATGGCGAGTTCGGTAGTCCGATTGTCAGTTCTTACTAAAATCCGCTGTCCTTGCAGTTCTTGAGATCATAATTTGAAGCTACCAGTTACAGCCAGCATTTCGAGTGAAGCAATCGAGACAGAGGTTACAGCAATGAACGGTGGGAAGTTGGAGTGGAAGAAATGACCACCCAAGAAGCCGCCAATACCAGCCAGGCTTGCTTCAGTGCAAAAGTGAGAAATTTCGTCAATCCAAGGGGATGAACGCAAAAAGGAGACACCATGGCACGCCAAGAGGAAATGTTGTCACCAGTGCAGATCGGCGAGAAGTTCTGGGCTGGGTGAAAAGTGACGAGGTTTGTCGGGAAGTTGGTTTAAGGGGCGCTGCATAAAGATTCTGCCTGGGCTAATGCAAGCATAGATGTGAGAAAAATTTCCAAGAAGGGATTGTAAGTTGGATTTTATGGTGCGTGGAGAATGAAGCCAATTACGAATGAGCTCGGATGTTCGACGTAATTTGTTGCGCGGAACCTCAAAAGTCGTGGTTACAGTGTTATAAATAAGATTGAGGAAAGCCATTCTTGTGGAAGGAGGGCAATCCTTGGCCAGGGATGATTCCAGACCCAGGCTGGTGAAGAGGTCTTCAAGATCCTGAAAGGCCAGTGAGGCGTCTATGTGGGATGCCTCAGCGCCGCTGAAGTCGTTGATGCAGTTTACACACTCGTGGTGATAGGCGGGGCGAAAAGTGTACGAAACGGCGTTTGTGGTGCACTGGCAAGCAAGAGTGATGGCACGGAGACCAAAGGGGAGGGCAGTGTCAAAATAAAACAAACTTTGCCAGCAGTAACCATGAAAACTGTAATCTGTCGGATCAACGGGAATTCGACAGCAGGCACGCCAGAATTTGACAGTAGGCGTAGTCCTTCTTGTAAAGGTAACGGGCCCTTGGCAATAATGAGATTGATGAAGATCGGCGGAACGAGGAAGAGAGAGGTGAGGAAGGAGTCTTTGGGAATCCCGTTGTTAACGCAGGTGCCTGCGGGGAAGTTAAGGTCCAAAACAACACATCGCTTAGACTCATCTTTTGGGACTGTTTGTGGCGGTGAGGTCTGCAGAGGAGGAATGGGTCAGCGGTCACACCATATGCGAGTTCTGTCTGTAGAAAGGAGCTGATGGCATTGGGGAAGTTGTTTGCGGAAGAGTGGTTTGACTTCAAAGGTGTAGGTGTGGAGGCAGAGCTGTAGTTGATTGGCCAACCGAAGACAAGAAAATCAGCGACTACAGAATAAGAATACGAGTCAAGGGAAGATGTCAACAAAGGACTATTCAAATTTGAAGGAACCCGGATTCGACCACCAAAGGCATTTGAGCAGAATGATTTTGAGCATGAATATGGTGAATAATGGGAGCGTATGAACGGGTGCTGGACAGGGAGAGCTAACCGGGTGACGCGGCAGGGACGGACAACAAAGTGAAGGAGGAGTGCTGTGCGACTGTAGAGATGAGAGATGGGTGGGTTTGGGAAATGGGTGAGATGATTAGTCAGTCTCAATTGGGCGGCAGCACTGATGATGGTCAACGGATCGAAGAAGATGCTGGGCGGGTTGGGCAAGTGATAATTGTGGGATCAGCAAATTTTATCGTAGGCGCAGATGTGTTCTGCTCCCTGCTGGTGAGTGGGATCGTTGCAAGATCCGGTGCTTGAGGTTGAGCACTGGTTAGTCACCGTGACTCGGTAAAGTTGAAGTGCTCTGTCTCACTGAAATTGGCGCCCCAGTCGGCGAGACTGGCTTTAATACGGTTTAGAACAGTGGCATGAAAGGAAAGAACGGCGTTCCAACGATACTTGAACGCGAGTCGCATTAGACATCAGATGTTGTGTCATAAATGCATGTTTGTCTAGTGTTTTGGTTTTTACGACGTCCATAAATGAATTCAGCAGTCTAGAGATCCTTAAATTTCTTACGGGTAAGGCCGAAAGGAACGTATAGATGGGGCCATTCTTGTGGATTAAGAATGCGAGTATTATGGTCGATTTGACATTATGACTTACCGGCATTGCTTCCGGAATGAACAATGTCCAGCAAAGGAATCGATGCGGGTTTGGAATTGGCAAGGGAGAAAAACGAACGGGCCTTGGATTTAGTATCTAGTTACAGCAATTGAATTTCCAGGCATTGTTTTTCTATCTAGAGCTTGAGAAAATTCATATCTTGATTGTCGTGTGTGGTTGTTAATATTGCCGATCCACATAGTGGCGTGTCTTCTTGTCGTAGCACAGAAGTTGTGGATGGTGCGCTGAGAAGTAGGTGCTCAACGGCTGGAGGATCATAAAGAAAGCCGCTTGGCGAGGATGGAGGCTTCTTCGTGCGTTTTCCAGCGGCAGAAGCCACAACAAAAACATGAGGGACGCGTCGCAAAGCAATAACTACAACGAACAAAGGAACAAAATGGGAGATAAAATGTCAACTAAATGTCTGTGAACATCAAGCCAGGCACAGCATGTAGGCCTGGGTCTAACTTATCTCTTCCCCATGGAGTATGAACTATCTCAGCGATTACCTTCTTCAGGTTGTTGTTATACCCAACCGTACTCTGAGTGTTAAGAGGAAGATTTGAGGACATAAGCCAAGTGCATGGTGAGAGTGCAAGATCAAGCCGGACTTTTGCCTCATCAGTTGCGAGCTGAAACCTCTGAACGCTCGTCGAAATTTCTGGCGTTATGATTGGATCCTCGACCAATATGAGGAACTCATGTTGGACTTCCGTAGCACTTCCCGATGAACCTAAAATTGATGACCTGATAGTGACTTGTGCACCAAGAATGCAATAGACGAATGCTTCATTTGACTGATTCAGTCTCCCCATCCCAGCTTGTGTCAGACCTTCTGACTTGCCTGCCATGAAGAAGTCGAACTGACTCTCAACTTTCACCTTATCGTTCCTTATGAAATGCCTTTTCCGCCCTTATTACCGAATTTTTTTCTTCCAGGGTATGTTATTAAATGATCTGCCTCTGCACCAACATGACACATAAAAGAAAACAGATGCAAGACCATGATTATCGCCTTATTTGAATCAGAATTCAACCCCTTTCCGCTGCCCGGCCGAGGGCTTGTCCTAGATGAAATTCCGAATTCCGCACATATTCCTTTAAAGATGGCGTGTCATAATTATTATTTATCTGATTGAACGTTGGGTCTCCTGGAAGAGCCGCTTCACTTTGAATTCCATCCATCTCAAAAAGAATCCTTCTGACTGTAAAGTGCATGTGAAACATCAGAAACGACTTGATCTGTTCTGGAACCTTATTGAGAACTTCACAAGAGATTCCACGGCCAGTCGTTGAACACTATACTGCGAAGTTGAGCTGCTGAGGCCAGTAGCTTATCTCCAGCCCCACAAGCCATCTCTTTGATTCTCCGCTTGAAGTGTGCTGGATTTTCATTCTTGTGAATATTCCTCTGGATTTTGCATTGAAGTATTGAGATGGGTTAACAAAGATATTGATATCC
The DNA here is from genome assembly GCF_036669915.1 of Pocillopora verrucosa. Lineage (NCBI taxonomy): Eukaryota > Metazoa > Cnidaria > Anthozoa > Scleractinia > Pocilloporidae > Pocillopora > Pocillopora verrucosa. Next base: position 10,011,113 of record NC_089324.1, on the reverse strand, counting down.
TCATTCAAGCAGCTGACAGAATGGAACTGCTGGCACCTTTTTTTCTATTTGGTTTAGAGTGAGTTTGAGGGGAAAACCTCAAATTCCAAGTGCCTGCTTCACGTTATAATCCCAATATCTTTTTCCTGATCCTGAGACGCTGGACCGAACTCCATCTAATCCACTGAAGTAAACTTCAGCTCTTGCTTGTCTTTTAGGCCTTTGGCTCGGCCCTAAAGGGCTCCACCGAGCGACACTTGTACACTGAACTTACTCAAGTCTGCATTTGGATACCTGCAATTTTATTTGCTTCATCTGATCTTAGTCACACAAACCCAAAGGGTCAGAAATCGAAGAGTTAAACATTTTCATTGCTTTTATAATCAAAATGGCTGTTTTTTACAATTATTGCCGATCCAAATGATCTCACGGCTCACGTCAAAGAGCCGCCGAAGGCCTACCTCTCAGCAGTGAAAGATATCAACATATTAGGCTAGTAAGCTTTTCTTTTTTCCACTCGTGGTTTAATTTGAAGCGAAGTGGAGAAATCTTTGTATTCAATGCGCAAGGCACTCCAACTGTAAAGAGAATTTCAGAAGGTAATTATTCACTCAAAAGCCTTGGCCAAGCTCTTCAAGACACATTGAAGAGTGAAGGAGTGGAGATTGAAATGAATACTCCAAAATGAGTGTTGGAAATCCAAAATCGTTAAAATAAGCACATCCTTCTTGACAATGATCTGGCTTTGCAAACCATCAACTTAATCAAAAAGTTGATATCATTCACCAACTACCTTATCCATTGCGATCTTTTGGATAAAACGAAAACGTATTCAATGGAGAGCCCTCAAGGATTCTTGGATACTTCGACATTTTTGGGAATCCTTTGACAAGGTTAACTATCATTTTGAAGTCCCAACGGAATGAAAAATATCACCGAGGAATTATGTCACATCGATGCGAATCGCCGTGATAATGATAATTATAGCATTAATTTCAAAGGCCTCCCTTAGTTGAGTAAGAGATAATTAATGATAAAAAATGTCTCCTGAAAATATTTTGCGAAGCCCTTTGGGTCACGGGCCGCTGTTACGGGAAAAATTACTGATTTTTCCCGTGTGTGTTATTCGGAACATATTTATTCGTAAACTTTCACATTTAACCATTTCAAGTCCTTTCATTTTAATAAATCAAAAAAATGCATAAAAACCACAGTAGCTTTTGAATAGATTTTTGTTGTTACTCACTTTTACTATGCACCTGCTTGTCGGCACTTTTGTCATTTATTACATGGTTTTTTTAGGTAAATATAGGTGTCAATGGTCTTCCTGGAAACATTGGTTTTCATGGTAGTTAGCAGCTGAGTTTATACTCGTAACTTTAATTTCTTTTCATGCGATAGTTTCCAAACCAACCTTGCATAGATAAGCAGAAACTTTTAATTGCTTTTCCGTTTTTATTTCCTAAGCTGCGCTGCTGCAATTAACATAGGTATTGTTTTCTATATCAGAGCTGTAAATTCGCACCTAAGTTTCCTACGTTAATGGCCTAGAGTTTATTGCATCCGTCTTTTTAATTTTGAGATTCTTTCTGTCGTAGAAACAGATGAAATATTTAAGTAGTTTTCATTTAACTTCAAAGAGACTTTTTTCCGCTCCTTTGTGTCCTTATTCAAATATTGCGATTTGGATAACAATAGCACTTCACACCAGTTAGTTCTTAAGCAAGTACCTTGTACAGCTTTGATGATTACAACCTTGAGTACGCTAGAGGTCATGTCGCTTGTTGGCCTGACCTAGAATAAAAGTACTGAGGAACCAAAGATTGTCTTATCCTTGACGTCCGTATAAGCTCGCTCGAAGTAGATCTCCGTGTGCCAGGAAATCGTGACGAGTTTCCGTTCTCGCTGCCAAGTGGTCTCTACCGAGTTATTTCCCCTAGTTGTTATTGTTCCGTCCGCGAAGATTCAGTTTTCCAGTTTGGGCGGAAAACCTATCGTCACACCACAAAAAAAAAAAAAGCGCACACATGAAAATATTACCTTTTGTAACACAATCTCATCCGACTTTTCCAAACCTCGAGAAGATAAAGATGGGGAAAAGACACCTTAAAACTAACCCTTTATATCACATCGTAAACGGAAGTCATTAAAGGATATCCTAATGACAGCTAAGCTTTCAGGTTAGAAGATATAAAGGCGCAAGCGAATGGCAGACGTCGCTCAAGCAATCAACACCGTTTGACGATCGACTACCTTTTGCTTTCCGGCTTACCCGGTGTGTCGCCGTGCGCATTGTAGAGTTATTTATTGGTCAAGTGATTCCTTTCATGGCTAAAATTCAACTGTCTTTCGTACAATAATCAAGATAGTAGATTTACCATACAACACTCGCGATAAGTTAATTTCCTTTTACTTAGGAAAGTAGATTTACAACACAACTGAGTATATAATAGTAACGTTGTGTAACACAACATTAAGCCTTTTCTCGGCCATAATCGGTCTCAAACACCCGCACTTAAAATGCGAGAAACACATGTACCGTTGGAGAGCGTTTGAGAGCGTTTAGTCAGAGCTATTAAAGAAGGATCAAAGCAGCCATCCAAATCTTTGAAAGGTTCCAAACTACGACGTACATCAAATTTGACCTTCTTGAAATCCGGTCTCAAATTACATACAAAAAAACAGTGATCGCGTTTGTCCTTGAGAACCATAGAATACGCGACAAATACGAACAAAAAACACTTTTACACATTCAGAATAGATCAAATTACCTATAGCTATGGTGAAGGGAAAAAGGAACCGCCTAACTTTTACGGAATGTTCAGTCAAAATCTGCCGAATTCTGCTGCTTTCACCGCCATATTGAAAATGAAGCTACCACAATGCAACGTAATCGGAGTGCGTACACCGCCTGATTTGCGATTGTAAGAAGGACTTTTTTTACAGGCCTGTCTCTAGAGTAAAAATGATCACGTATGGAAAGCCTAAATCTGTTAACACGGCTGATCTTCGCAACAATCTAGCCTCTTCTGACCCGTGTACTGGTGTGAAAGTCGTAGCCCCAATGATCGGAAAAGCTGGTTGAAAACTACGGAACAACACTGTTCTGTCTGATTAACCATCATGCACCTATCTAAACTAAGAGGGTAACGAACAGGCCGCAAGTTCCTTGATACAACGTAGAGATCGCATCGACAAAAAGACAGAGACACAAAGCAGAAAAGACCTGATGAAGGACCAAATTAACATCGTACTTCCTAACTTTAAAGAAAAAGAGAAACCATGTCACCCTTATTATACATAAAACACTGAAACTTTTTATACAGACTTTGTAGATGGCAATACATCTGATCTTGGGAAGCTGTTTAGAAGAATGAAAGCACTCCTCGCGCCGATGGATAATCTCTGTTTTCCTGACTATCGTAATAATCACGCTCTAGCTGATGACATATGTAGATTCCTTTGTCCCAAGATCATTAATAATAATAATAATAATAATAATGACTATGATTTAACTCTTATATTGCGCGCTTTCCATGAAATAATCAAGCGCGCATTACATGATTTCTATCCATAGCAATTTAATACAGGGTATCTAACTGATAATTATTTAAAATATACTATGATAAAAGTAAAATATACAACATATGTTAAGATACTAGTAATTATCGTGATAAAAATGAATAAAAAGCGAAAAAGTCCTGGTGGGATTTTTTCCGTCGCCATTTCCTTTCCGCCTTCCGCCTCGTCCTTATAGCACACTTAATCTCACTGTTGAAGCATGGCAAGCGCTACGCAGAGACAACCACTTTCTCCTTCATCGGCGTACGCTTGTTCAGAAGAGATGTTAGAGTCGAATTGTAACTGGACGTTAGCTCATTAAGGTCACTGTATTCCCTTGTGCAAAGTTCGGATTTTTCCAGAGCCTGGCGTAAAGCATCAAAATCAATTGCCCTGAGTGGACGATAACGAATAATCTTTGTAACACAATCAGGCTTTGTGCTGTTAAGAGAACACAAAACAGATGCGTGGTCCGAGAGATATCGGTCGGCCACAGGAACGCAAGAGATGACTAGATATCATGCTCATGCATGTATTTCATCAAATCAAGCGTATGGCTGCTCACATGAATTGGTACATTCACATGCTGCTTCAGTCCCATTGACGCTAGTAGATCCAGAAATGCTCTTGTGTCAGGGTCGTCTTCGACATCCACATGGAAATTATAGTCTCCGGTTAGAATAAGAGACTCCGGGGATAGAATAATTGTCTCGAGATAGGAGCCAAACTCCTCAAGAAA